>NW_022602567.1:0-36438 GCF_008692095.1 Etheostoma spectabile | reverse complement strand
GGGGGGTTAGTTCGCGGAAGCAAGGGAGGGAGAAGGGATGAGGATGAGATAAGGAGGAGGGAGGGTCAGCTAGTCTTGTTGTGTTGAAAATACTTTGAACGTCAACAAGATGTAACGTCCCCAACACTGCTTAGACAACATCTGCATCTGTGATAATAATCATGGACTGTAGTAGTCTAAGTATATAATATATCTCTAAAATACTGGAATCGAATGTAAAATACTCATGTAAACGCACGCTCGCTTTAGGTCACTGACATCCAGAAATTTCCAGAAAATTACATTACTGTACATATTTTCATTTATTGTTCTCAATGGTAGTAATTCCTCTTTTACTGCATTTTACTTTGATACTTAATATACATTTGCTATATAATATACATTATGAATGAAGGATTATTACTTGTAAAAGTTTTATTTTTTAGCATGGGATTTATACTTTGACTTCAGAAAAGAATTGTTATTCCACCACTTGTGTGTCATGACAAACGGCCGTTTTGAGAAAACAGGCTGTTACAGACATCCTTTCGGAGTGAGTTGGTAAATGTCAACTCAAACACCGGATGCCCCAGAGAAAAATAGTTTTCTAAAATCAAACGTTTGATGAGAAGCTGGCTCCATTTTTTCTTTCTGTCTCCTCAATTGAATCTTCAACCAAACCAGGCAGTTAATAAACAATAGTGTACTTTATGACAACTATTTTTCTATTTACCTAGAGCTGTAATGATCAGACAATTTGTTGATTGACCGAAAATTATTATTATTTTAAGCTTAAATGTCAAGAGCTCTCTTAAGATTTATGGTATTTTTGTAATTTATATATAAAAAATGAGGGTTTTGGACAAAACCAGTACTTTGAAGACATCACCTTGACTCTTGAAAATGGTGATGGGCAATTTTCACAAGTGACAGCAACATTAGTTGTTTTCCAGCAGGGGGCAGTATATCAGGGAGGGAGGGATAGAATCAAGGAATGAAGGAGAAGGTTTGTTACTTTATTACTACAACCCAAAACAGACTAAAACAGAACTAAATTATATGTTGTATGATGTCAATTTAACTCTACTCTGGCAAAAGAAAAATATAAACTATGATGTGGTAAGTTGAGACAAATAGCTTACAAGAATCACTGTCCTTGATTTAACATGCAAAAATGATGTACAGAATGCAAGAACAATGTCCCTTAATGTTGAGGATCCACTTCATTCAAATGTGCATGTACAACTGCTGCTGCGAGGAAAGAGTTCTTTTAAGCATCAGATCTTCTTTGTGAAATGCACAAAGTAAACAACAGCAACATACACTTTAATACCAGATGAACTGATTGATGTTGAAGACAAACCAGCATTATTACGTTTAGTCTCAAATCCCCAATGTGAAGATGTGTGTTGTTTGAAAAAGTGATCACACACACACACACACACATACACACACACACACACACACACACACACACAAACAACCCTCCCCCCCCTTCCCACACACACTGTAACTACAAGCTGAATAATTTCATAGCGCTTCCTGAGGCAAATAAGAGTGAGACTACCACATGAGCCGCACTGGATTATTATCACTGCATAATGTATTTTCACCTCCGTTGGTGAAGTGAAAGTGTCATGCAATTATTTTGAATTGTTACCAGAAACAGACTAACAAACACTAGCTGTAGTGGAGATGATACAGGCTGGTTATATATGAATAACTGTTTCCTAAATGTATGTGAATCAGTATTTCACACATATTTATATTTTATTTGTTATGGTTTAAACTTTTATTTTGATATAGTGTAACTGTTCTAGCCTAGACAATTCTGGCTACTTTACTAAATTTCAGAGGAGGAATATTGCACTTTTTATCCCACTACATTTATTCAGGAGCACAGTTATTTTAAGGATTACAATTTTCATGCAAATATCATCTGTAAAACAAGTTGTATTTTTTTTTTTAAACGCTAAATTAATTAGTTAGAATTAGCTCCAGCTTGACCTAAGGACGATATCAAATAATACAAAATAAAAATGGTACTGACATGTTCATGTATGGATACAATATATTAATAATAAATAACAATAACAACAATAATAACGATTATCATATATTAAAAGAGACCATTCTGCATGAAGAGAATACATCTACTTACCTTGAGTATATTTTCTGCTAATATGTCTTTATTTACAGTAAGTACAATTTTACAATAAATGCTGGACTTTTACTTGTGAAGCTGTAATTATGAATTGTGATATTTACTTATGTAAAAGATCTGTGTACTTCTTTCACCACTTCCTGTATTCTATTTAAGGTGATATTTAGAAACAAATTAATTTATACAAAAATGAATAGCATTAAAAACAATAACTTATTAATTAAATGAAGAAATCTTTTAACATCTGTCATCAAATTCCCATTTTTACTGTAAGTGTGTAGTTTATTGTTCCTTTCTTTGTTCAGCCTCTGAAGCATCTATGTCTCAGCCTGGCACGGGGTGTCTATCAGAGTAGTGTGTGTGTGTGTGTGTGTGTGTGTGTGTGTTTCACTCGTGCATGTGTGAGTGAAGGGTTGGGGCGGCAGCCACAGTGCACCCGCCTTGGGGAGCCCCCACTCCAGCTGTGATTGATGCGCTCCTGTTGCTGACCATGCAGAGGCCAGAGCACAGAGACCCTGCAGAGGCTGATGTTTATTTGTGGTCAGAAACCGCCTCAGTCAGGGGGACCTGGTCGTCAAACATCTTAATCCTCGCGAACACAGCTCTGAGTTGGATTTTCTCTTCAGAAAGGACACATCAAGTTCTCTTTTGGCTGTTGATGGAAGCCCATTGAGCTAAATCTCTGCTGATGGTAGTGTTAGTAGTTGTGTTTCACCATTATGTAAAATGTGAAATATCCCACAAGAAAGCCTTAGACATTCCACTATATTCTTGTGTTTTTTATATTTTTGAAAAAGGAAGTATTCTTTTTACAAAAACAAAATCTGTTTGAGAAACCTTGTGTGTTTGCTCTCAGCCACATTTAGTAGACAGTAGACAGTGAATTCTAAACACTCAGGACTTATGTTTCTGTGGGAGAATGTCATATGCACTCATGTTTCTTTGATCACAGTGGACACATTCTCGGCACTGAATGAAGATGCTTTTTGTATGTGACATTCTGAAGCACTTAAAGGAAATGATCGGTCAAAGTGCAATCAACAGGCGAAGCCAGAGCTTCATACCTAACTACCAGCGGGTCAGTAGAGGTAAACCCACTGAGGTCTGAACTCATTGGGGGGAGTCCAGCTTGGCCCGTTTGTTTTTGTTTGAGTCGAGTTATGCTCATCGAGGTAGAGGAGAGAACCTTTACAATTATTACTGTGTTTGCAAAAGCCTGGTACTTGTAATTAATCACTTGATTGCATGTGGCTTATAATGCAAAATTATTTAATTGTTATCTCAGATAATAAGAAATCCGAGTGCATAGTCACAACACAGCTGGTTGGTTTTTATGCTTATCAAACAAAACAAAACAAATAATCACACTCCCATAAGTTAATCAACCATTAAGACATCTTATTTTTTATTTCTTTTACAGATATAAGATGAGAAGTGGATGAGGGGATACTTTGTCCCTCTAAGTGTCAGTGGTGGTAAACAACTAAGTACATTTACTCAATATTGCACCTAACTACTCTGATGTTCTTGTACTTTACTTGAGTATTTTTTATCTCAACGGGTGTGCAGTTGAATTAATAACAGTGCATCACATTTGGAGTAAAAGGTAGTACATCTACTGTAAGTGGAGTTGAAGTAAAAAGCAGAGGAAATTGGAAATATTTAAGAAATTAGAAGTACTTCAAATATGTACTTAAGTGGAGTTCATTCAATTCAATTTAATTTATTATATGCAAAATCTATCACCAGTTGTTAGGGATTAAACTAACCAGCAGTAGATAAAGTAGTTTAAACTAGCTCCATTCAGACCAGGTTAATCTGAATGCTCCTTATACTTCAGGGCACTAGTAATGATTGACTAATAATTTCTGTATATATTGGATAAATACTTGGATTAAAGGACTTTTACTTGTATCTCATACAGATTGAACACATCTTCCACCACTGCTGTGTAGTATGCAGAGCGTCTCTGTCTCCTGCTGCATGGGTGTTTGTTTTATAGAGAACTGCCTTACCTCTCTTATTCCATATTATATCACAGGTTAATGGTTGACTTTAAAATTAACGACCACTAAAGATATACAAGCTGCTGAGGTTAAGGGCATGATGTATAATTTCATGTCATCATTACTGATGGCCACAATGCCAAATCTAATCTCAAAGCCAAAGAGTAATGCAGGGTTTGTGTTATAATTCAACACAGGGACTACAATTATTGTTTGAAGTGAAGATTGATATGCATCACCTCTAAAATTCTTTAGAAATAAAGGTCTGCTGGCGTGATGACTAAAAGAAACGCAAAGTGATTTCAGCAGTGTTTTATTGATTAAGATCACACTGGGCCTCTGTGCTGCGTGGTGACAGCAGATGCTATACATCCTTCCAAATTCAAATTAAGCCTCCTCCACTTGGCATGCCAGAGACAGTGATGCAGTGACATGATGCTCTCGCTACAGTGTCCAAACATTCAGTGGATTACCACAAATGATAAAACCAACACCAAGCACTTTACACTGGATGTGCCTATATCATGCAAGGAGAGAGATTGATCTCCCATAATGCTTTGTCTTGACGAGACAAGGAAAAATGCCCTAGCTTGTGACATGTCAATATCAGTGCTGGAAATGCACCGGCGGTCCTAGGTTCTTATTTAATCGGTTTTCTTTAAGATGATAGCTTGTTGCATTTTCACTGCCTGTCTGTCAGCTTGACATCGCATATTCCCCCTCTTCTCACTTTCCTGCTCGGTTTCATTTATTTTAAAACGCCATTTCACACACGGCTGAATTTAACAAGGCATTATACAGCACTGAGGGAAGGTCTGGGAGATAGAATTGTGACAGATACAACATTTTCTAAGGTCAAAATACAGAATATTGTAAACAGTGAAGTGTATAAATCTGGCAGAGTTCAGAGGGGAAAGCTGCTCATGTATGTATACATGTCATTCAGTCTCTTCTTCCCTGTGGAAATGATGTCCACTGTCAATACTCCATTCATGTAGGGGTTATAAACAATAGCTGCAGGGATTGTTTAGGCTTTATGTATTAAAATGCAAACATTATAATTCAGGGATTATTGATTATGAGTATTGATTGTTTCATTTAATTACAATGGTTATTGGGAAAATATAAACTATATAATACAGGGAAATATAGGCAATTTAACCAGCAAATATACTGTGACCTGTAAATTGTTTTTCTGCCAAAATGCAGCCTATCTACCCTGACCCTGAAGATTTTGAGAATGTGCCATTGAAATAGTTTACCATGCAGAGACACAGAGGCAAATTAATATACATATTGTGTCATAATTAAGCAGATCATTACAGAATCCCATGAAATTCCTAGGTAAAATCTTTACCCAGTATTAATGTTTAGTATTTTTCCCTGTCTGGTCTGGATGTAACCAACCACTATGGCATTTTACTGTGAGAGTGCAGGACAGTACGGGTGTAGTTGCTCGCTGCACCCTCCACGACGCAGCAGTGGGGTGAAACATGCCGTGGCTGACATATCAGTGATGTTTATTAAGAGACGAGTCTATCAGGTCTCATAAGCCAGTTTTGCAGGAGGCAGATCTTTTGTTTCTTCCAGAGGGTGTCATCAATCTTGTGTGGCTGCTGCTCTCCTGAGCCCTTGATGGGAGATCACGAATTCCTCCCTCCCATTGCAATGGGTTCAGTGGTGGAGGCAGGTAGAGCACACACACACACACACACACTTACACACACCTTACACACACACACACACACACACACACACACGCTGCAGAGCACCTCCATTCTGGGATGGAAACCACAGAGGGAGGCTCCATTGTAGACATGACACTGTAATTCTCTGTGCTACAAAGATGGATGGCCTTACTGATAACAAACAAATAAAATAAATACTGTGTTTACATTTTTGTTTAGATACACCATGACGACTTTCAATATCTGCTTTTTACAATTCAAAGGGTATTTAGTATATGTTTCATTTTCAGTGCTGTAACATTACGATTTTATACTAAATATTACTCTAATTTCTTTGGCCGCTGTCTATATACAGGATTTTCCTTCAGGTACCTTACCAGGCTCCTTGAATTTGTTTATGGCTGCCAGTTTGGGCAACATTGTTTAACTGATATTGATCGCTCTAGACCTCGAAATCAGTAATAATTGTGGGAATTGTATTAGGTTTTTCCAAAATGTTTGTGCCCTAAACACCCTGTGTTAGTAACCAGTCAGAATATAACTGAAGAACAAATAAAGTGTTAACACCTATAATTTCCATTACAACTGCCTGAGCAAGAATGAATGCAGAAAAATTAATGTTACAGTTTTTTACGATTGCTATGACAATTTTTCAATACTTTTAATAACTTTCCTGAACTCTTAACACAGTTAGCACTACATCTGTCGGTGTAGGGTATACAATTAACAATTTTTTTGTTGCTTTGACACAAAATGCATATAGTTAACACAATTTAAAATGTTTGAACTTCTTTACACACAAGCTCAACCAAGACCAAAACATGGATCTTTACTGACAAATTTGCAAATGCTTTCACTAGGGGTGATCCGGCATAGTATCCGGCTGAAACGAGTATCCGGTACGGATAAAGCACTTTAGCCGAGTACAAGTATTATCCGAGTAATATGAGTCAATAGCCGTGCTCGAAATTGAATAAAACTCTCAACTGGTCGTGCAGCGTTCTGAGATAATCACAGCCCCATCACAGATTTTTTTTTATCATGGATTTAGTCATAGACAGTTAAAGAAAAGAATGGACTAACAGATCCCACTGTTCTGGACGGAGACCAGTGAAGTCTAATAGAAGCTCTTTCCAGGTGATGGCTAGGCGTTACTGTGCAGCCTCCAACTGAGCTTGAAGACGTAGTTGTGACGTGAACAACTTGTCTGAAAGTTGTAAGTCTTCTGGTAGCTGTGCCAAGAGAAATCTCAATCATTCCCAATCAGCAGAGATGGAGAGCGTAGGGGGATGGTAATGGAGCCTTTTATACATTGTTGTGCAAATAGAGTCTTTAAACACTTCAGATGTAAAGTTATTCACTGTCAAAGTGGCGCCAAAATGAATGGGAGTCAATGGAATGCTAATAGCGGGTGATGGCTTTGTAGCATTAAAATGGCGCCTTGGATATAGTTATGTTCCAAACCATACCGACTTCGATGGCGAGCCTGTCCCACTGAGTGACATTCTACAGAAAGAACGTTTGGACCTGTGACGGATTCTCTTCTGCAGAGAATAAACTGATTCATATCTAGATCCCGGGTATTGGATTCCATGGTTTCTAGATATGGAACACTTGAATGTGTTTTGGTTTACTACCCGAGTAGAGTGACTTTCAATTTTGCCAAGGACATTTATTTTGATTTCCAATTTTTTTAAATTAAAAAGCTCTATTATTTGTAAAAAGTAAGATAAGTAATTCTTTGAATAGTGTGTTACACCATGATTTTGTAATAAACCTGCCAGCTGTTCTATTTCAAAAAAGTAAACTCTCCTTGTGAGTCTTGGTAATTACTGCTCAGAGCCTAGGTAATAGATATATAGCTATCATTCTAATTAAGGTTAGAGGTGCTACATAGCCAAAGTCAAATTCCTTGTTTGATTACACAAACTTGGCCAAAAGCTGATCCTGATATGTTACAGTAGTACATACAGTATGTAAAAGAGGACCTGTGTGGGCTGATTTTGTGTGGAAAAGGAACAACACAGTAAAGATGAACACAAAGAAATAAGAAAAAATCCTGCACGAGGGAGAGGAAGACGAGTACCAGGATAATTCGATCTCTGTTTCCTTTTTTCCATAAATCGTTCATTCTATAAAGCTACTCCGATAGGGTCATTCATTTGTTGTATTGAATTTCTGCAGCAAAAGAAACAAAATGCAGCATTCACTAAACCCACCAAAACAAAAATGTAGAGAGGCTTCAAGAGAAACTGCAGTGTAAAACACAATCTATGATTAATCTCTGATAAATACAATATACTATTATCTATGTATAAGGGCAGACCTGACACATACAATGCAGTTGCTGTAATTTCACCTGATATTAGTGTTTTTATGACATTGGTGTAGCGTCCCCTGCTGAATAATGGGCTGGCTCTTTATTAACTGATGACTTATTGTCCATTACAACATTCCTTATTGCAGCTTGAATATCTTGAATCACCGTAAGAGCTGAGGACTGAGGAAAACATGGAAAAACACAACACCTTCACTTTACATGTATGTATACAATCGCTGCTGTAGTATCTCTCTAGTGACAGGCTAATGGCAAATAGCTACTGTTAGCTTAACTTGCAAACTTGTATTCTCTAATCTCAGTAAAACTACAAAACGGTACACAACAACGTAACTCAGACGACAAATAGTTGTAACATAAATGAAGTGTAAAACTAACATAGGCCTACCTTGTGCCTCTAACAGCCAAGTGCTAAACAATATTGTCGTTTTGTGGCCGTATATGTACTTCCGGTTTTCGAAACTTTCAAAATAAAAGCATCAGCGTCGGAAAATGGCAACCAGTGAAACACTATTGGGCCATTTACATGGGCTATGACTGACTAAATGTGCCTGTTGGGAGAGAACAGATGTAAGTGTTTTGGAAGAATTATGTGATTTTGGGACAGGTTGGCAGTGTTTGGTACACTTAGTGTATTGTGTCAGTGTATTATTGTATTTTGAAAAATAAGCGTTGGAGTTTAATTTACAATGTGTGATTTAGAGCATAAAGATAACTGTTTTGCCAGTTGTGTGTTGAAGGTTGGTGGTGCGTTAACAGTGTACAGTTTGGGAAAGTTGTTAAAAGTATTGAAAAAATTGTCATAGCAATCATAAAAAAACTGTAAGCCACCTTATTTAGTGATGCCCTTTATTCTGGGTCTGTGAGCCTTTGGATCTGAGTTACGTTGGCACCTGGACCTCCAGTATATTTGCTTGCTTATTATATTAGATATGTCGTGATTTTTGAGGTCATCCTAAACAACTACATTATAAATAAACTAGAAGAGCATTCGGAGAGCACAGACCTCCACTATGCCCTATCTCGCAATGTTAACGAAAGTGAAAAACAATTAGTGTTTTCGCCCTGTGATTCAGATCAGCTTCTTGGCCCATGCTACACCCTTCCACAACGTTTCATGCTGACAAACAGACACACAAACAAACAAAAACATAACCTCCTGGTGAAGGTAATTGGACCAGTAGTTATCAATAATTACAGATCTGAATAGAAAAAAATAAAACCTAAAGAGAGAGATAGAACTTGATATATTACAAAATATAAATGTCACATAGTATTCCATGATTATGACAATTGCCACTTGTTTAAGTACAAGTAAAATAGAATTTAATCCAAGGTAGCATAGGGGAGTATCTACAGGGTACCCCCAGGATTCTTCAAGTTAAATTTAAGATTTTTTAAGACTTTTTTAATACCACCTAGGATGAAATTTAATGCCAACATCTGTGGAAAATTGGATTTAAGGCCTGAGAAAAGAATGATTTACCAAGTAATGTCATCTGAATTTAATAAAACCTTTTGTTATAATACTCAACATTCATATTTAGTTCACAATAGCTTTGTAAGGCGTGTTTGTACTCTAATAACTTAAGATAATAAAGTATTTGTGGCATGAATCCTTCTTATGCCACAAAATGTATAATAACATCATATATATTATGATATATAATATATATATTATAGTGGTTGTTTCCCTCCAAAAAAAACTTGCGCTCATTCACATACATTCAGAATTGATTCATTCCATGCAAATCATTTTTTCTAGCCGCTTTTGACGCTTTCAGTGCTGTAGTACGACGTCAAAGGGGGGCGCATTGCGTATTACAGAACTGCTTTCAAGCCAGTGTGAAGGCGTCGTTATGATATGAAACTTAAATACACAAAATATAGGAGGATAAAAAATAAAACGGGTGCATTATGAGGTGTGAATTAGTTCCACCTTGGCTAAATAAGATAATAGATAATGTAATATAATATGCCGATGTAAATGCAAATTGCTTCAGTGATTTTTTCGTCCCATTCTGATTTTGCGTCTTAAGGTGGCTTGAAAGCAGCGCCAGACCTTCAGACACTTGCCTATTCCAGCCGGCTAACATAAGCTTGTTAGTAGCATGGTGCGAGACGTTTTATTTTCTTTCCTGACAGCTGATTGATTCGCGTCAAGCTTGGAAGTTTAAGGCCAGAGCTTGCTCATCATGTCCATGGATTTCTGATAAAACACCATGTTGCACCGTTGTTACTGTCATAGCCTACTAAATTCATGTGTTGCGCACATTCCACGGTCAAAAGCGTAAAGAAAAACACTCACGGAAATAGTGCCTCTACTGTCGTAAAACATCCAAGTCAAGCGGTAAATTGTAAAGTCACACAGACGCAAAGCATGTATTTATGACGTTACGGTATTTATTTCATCCCACGAAAGGACAATAAATAATTTACGATTTTTTTAAACCAAATGTAATATTTTGTGAACGAAATTTAAGACTTTTAAGGCCTTATGTTTTGAATTTTGAATTTATTAAGACCTTTTCTAATACCACCTCTATCTACTGTGATCTATTGAAATACTGTATTTTCATAGTGTGTCCTTGCAGCGAGTGTCTCCAGCCTCTAATATGAAATTGATGTACTTGGCATGTAGAGACTTGGATAAAAGGTCCCTCTGCACCAGCTAAAACCAAATGAAAACAGATAACGGCATCGACTCTAAGCCTTCTGCGGTGTCATAACTTGTATGTAAATCTCTGTGGCCGAGATCGTAGACTTTCATTAAGTGCGCTTTAGCAGATTATGAAGTGATCTGTAGAGAAGTCGTTTGTAGACGCTGTTCACTTTAGACCTGGACATGATGAATATACTCCACTTGGCTCTGGCTGGACTGCTGAATCTGAAATTGGTGCTGTCCACAGAACACAGCGCTGCTTGTTTCCAGAGCTGGATAGAGCACTGTTTATTCTCTGACATTATTGTGTTGACCTTTAACAAAATACGCCACCACTCTTGCAAAGGGCATTCATTTCTTTAAGTGTTTCTTGCCATTATTACTGCAATATGGTTTCCTTTGACAAAAATACAGTATTGACTGTGTTACACTAAGCAGCTCTCAGTGATTCCATTCTTATTAGAAATGGTATTCAAACCACATCGAAAGGTTAGCGTGTTTGTCCCTGTTTCATCATCTCTCTACCAAAACTAATGAATTGAAGGGATAATCTCATACTAATGATGATAATCCAAGCAATAAACTACAAAGAGGTGTTGCTTGTGTACAGGGAAATACGCCCAAATGAAATAAACATCAGCTCACTTTTGATTTTAATCTGTTCAGCCTCAGAACAGAATACATGCTGGTGCCTCGGCAGAAAGAAGGCGCAAGTTTGAATCAATATTTCCTATTAGAGACGCTGATGCCTAAACTAACAATGACCTGCGCTGAATGAGGTCCAAAGCATTGTGTGTTCACGTGTGTGGAGTAATTGCATTCTCTATTCCTCTGATTAAACTGAAGAATAAAAGGAAAATGCAATCAGAGACGGTTGCTTGGTACAAACAGTTCCTTCAAAGTTTGTCATCAAAGTTATTTTGATTAATGTGGGTCTTAGTTCCTTGAATGGTGCTATGAGAGGACCATACTGGAACATAATTTTGCAGGAAAGACTGTTTGTGATTGTTCCTGTATTCAGCTATTCTTTTTTCGCAAATGTTTCCTAAACATGTGTGCTTGTGCTACGTTCTTATATATGTGTTATAGCTGCCAGGTGGTGTATTGTGTTAATAGACGGATACAAATCAGCAAGGAAATGGGCCTCCCAGCGCTGACCCTTCCACCACCTCGACTCTATCTGTCAAGTTGTCCTCCCTCTGACTTTTCACCCTGTGATCCCCCTCTCCTGCTCTGGAGTAAGAGAAAACAGACCAGCACTCCCCGAGCACATTGTAAGCCAGTTTAAGAATGCTGCAGAAATGCATTGAAACAAAGGCCTAACCTGGTCGGGCAAACAGAGATTTGGATTTGTTTTAGAGAAAGAACATTCTCCCACTTTTTGGGAAATAAGAAAACTGTTTTTGGACACATTGTATTGGTGGAAACTGAATACTAAAATGTAATCATTTGGTTATCGTTGGCAATATAGGCTGACTGTCCCTTTAAAACATTCAGCAATTGGAAGGACCCACTGCATGGTTTGTATTACATGCAGAAAATGGAAGCTAGCAAGCTGGTCTAACTACTTTCGGTCACACTTTGTATTACAGTACATTAATATGATGTAATAAGACATACTTGGTATCAAATTAGACCAAACTAGAAATAGTGTGGCCTTAACTAGACAGTTAATAAACAGTTATACTAATTAATTAGACACATACACCTGAATGATGCTGTAATTAGTTCATTATAAGGATGTAATAAGCTTTACTTTGTGTCAAATTAAATAGCTACAAAACCAGAAATAACATGATCTTTATTAGACATAAAACAAACACAGTTACTATGATTACAGCAACATTTGACACCATACAACTAAATTAATACTGTAATTAGAAACTGCATATATTGCCATATGAAACACAAAATGTACTAAACTTAGTTATTGTTATACCAAATTACAATCTAATTAGAAACCAAATATTGGCCATGGCCTTTTAGTGTTATTTGTTGCGTATCAGAAGAAAACTACCATTAGTAATGTCAAACCACGTAGAGTAATGTGACCAGATTTCTCAGACAAAATCCGGGGACATTTTCAGCTCAGAAGCGTATTTACCTCCAAAACAAGTTATGTTCTTTTTTTTTTTTTAACTTAAAACGGGGACACTAGACCTAGAGCTGTTCTTATTAGGGGCTGAGCCCCCCCCCCAAGGTATGATCCTAGACCCACCCCTGCTGCTACTTCCTACTCCACTCCACTACACCTCAAGATAGAAAGTCCTAATATTTCAAGATAAAAAATCCATCCTTATATTTCAAGATAAGTCCTAATATTTCAAGATAAAAAATCCATCCTTATACTTCAAGATAAAAAGTCCTAATATTTCAAAATATAAAGTCCTAATAGTCCTACTATTTCAAGATAGAAAGTCCTAATATTTCAAGATAGAAAGTCTTAATATTTCAAGACAGAAAGTCTCAATATTTCATAATGTTGTAATGTTTACTGAACTACTGACAGCTTTTGCCTTACTGCTCAAGGCTTGTTTCTGCAACAGCTCATTGAGAATCAGATACAACAAAAACTACTGAGGACATATTTTCCTTTGACATTGATGCAGTATTAAACGAGATCGCTGCAATGTAAGTTGCATGCATTCAATTGACCGGTGACCGGCTAACGGATTCTGGTCGAGGCATTACGGTAAGCGTACCTGACTCATTTCCGTTTCCTGTGCCTGTGTGTTGGTTGCGTGTTGGTAGCTCTGCTGCTCACGACATACCAGTTCAGTTTGTTAGATTTGCTATTACAGCGGCTAACTGTCCGCTAAACACTTATTCTTATAGCAGTTCTGCCTAAGCACTCACATATCTTTTCATTTCTTTAGCGACTTTTGTTAAATAACAGCTGTTTTAACGCTTGGTAGCTAACGCTACCGTACTTTAGCTTAGCTGCTAACGACTTTAGCTTAGCAGTTAGTTATGTCGGCCCCCTCTCCGACTTTCTCCTGCTCGACGTGTGAGATGTTTAGTTACTCCTCTGCATCCTTTAGCGGGGATGGCGTGTGTAACAAGTGTAGTTTATTTTTGGACGTGGAGGCGAGGCTTAGTGAGTTAGAAGTCCGGATCCGCACCATGACAGATCAGTCGTCAGTTACTGTAGCTAACCCCCCCCCGGTAGTCGGCACGGGCCGGCCTGAGCCTGAGTTAGCCTCTGGTAACCGTTCCTCGCGAACTCCGGAGCAGCCAGGACATAGTGCGTGGGTTACTGTGCGAGGACGAGGAAGAAACAGTCGTAAGCTTTCCAAGACGTCGGACCGCCATCAGCCTGTTAGCGTTTCTAACAGATTTTCCCCACTCAGCAACACCCCCGCTGAGAAACCAACTCTGGTTATCGGCAGCTCCATTCTGAGAAACGTGAAGTTAGCGAAGCCGGCAGCCATAGTTAAGTGCATCCCGGGGGCTAGAGCGGGCGACATTGAGTCTTATCTGAAATTGCTGGCTAAGGATAAACGTAAATACAGCAAGATTGTTATTCACGTTGGCGTTAATGACTCCCGGTTACGGCAATCGGAGGTTACTAAGATTAATGTTGAATCGGTGTGTACATACGCGAAGTCCATGTCGGACACCGTACTTTTCTCTGGACCACTGCCAAATCTAACCAGCAATGACACGTATAGCCGCATGTCGTCATTTCGCCGCTGGCTATCGAGGTGGTGTCCAGATAATGATGTGGGCTTTGTGGATCACTGGCAGTCTTTCTGGGGAAGACCTGGTCTGATTCGGAGAGACGGCATTCATCCCACTTGGGCTGGAGCAGCTCTCATTTCTAGAAACATTGACAAGTTTATTGGTGGACCTAATCATTGACAATCCATAGTTGGGACCAGGAGGCAGAGTCCCAGTCTAACACACTTCTCTGCTCCTTTATTCCAGGTGTTACCTAGTAAAAATCCCATAGTGACGGTGTCTGCCCCCCGACCATTAAAATTATTTAAATCAAAGGTAAACAGAAGAGGAGCTGTGCATGAAAACCTCATAAAAATTAAAACCACAAGTGCAATAGTGCCAAAGAATAGGAGAATAAATGTGGACTCTTAAACATCAGATCTCTCTCTTCTAAAGGTGTACTAGTAAATGAATTAATATCAGATTCTAATATTGATCTATTTTGTCTTACTGAAACCTGGCTGAGTAATGGAGAATATGTTAGTCTAAATGAATCCACCCCCCCCAGTCATATTAATACTCACATTCCTCGAGGCACAGGCCGAGGAGGTGGAGTTGCAGCTATCTTTGATTCTAGTCTACTAATTAGCTCTAAACCTAAACTAAATTATAACTCATTGAAAGTCTTGTTCTTAGTCTTTCACACCCAAATTGGAAATCAATGCAACCAGTTCTATTTGTTATAGTGTACCGAGCACCTGGCCCATACTCTGAATTTTTATCCGAATTTGCAGAGTTTCTATCGAACTTAGTGCTAAAAACGGACAAAGTTATTATTGTAGGGGATTTTAATATTCATGTGGACGATGAGAATGATAGCCTTAGCACTGCGTTTATCTCTCTATTAGATTCTATTGGCTTCTCTCAAAGTGTTCATAAACCGACTCACCTTTTTAACCACACCCTCGATCTTGTTCTGGTATATGGTGTTGAAATTGAACATTTGATAGTGTTCCCACAGAATCCCTTCCTATCTGACCACTGTTTGATAACTTTTGAGTTTATACTGCTGAACTACACGCCGTTAGGCAAAACCTCCTATACAAGATGTCTATCTGATAGTGCTGTAGCTAAATTTAAGGATGCGATTCCGTTAGCATTTAATTCATTACCAAGTCCCAAAGTAACGGAGGACTCCTATGCTATTAGTCCATCCCAAATCGATCATTTTGTTGATAGTGCAGCAGGCTCGCTACGAATGACTCTAGACTCTGTTGCCCCTCTAAAAAAGAAGATAATAAAACAAAGAAGGTTAGCTCCATGGTATAACACTGAAACTCGCAAATTAAAGCAAATATCGCGGAAACTTGAGAAGATTTGGCGCTCCACCAAACTGGAAAATTCTCGTTTAACCTGGCAAGATAGTCTTAAAACGTATAGGAAGGCCCTCCGTAATGCCAGAGCAGCGTACTACTCGTCATTGATAGAGGAAAATAGGAACAACCCCAGGTTTCTTTTCAGTACTGTAGCCAGGCTAACAGAAGGTCACAGCTCTACTGAGCCAAGTATTCCCAGAGCTCTTAGTAGTAACGACTTTATGAGGTTCTTCAATGATAAAATTATAACTATTAGAAGCAAAATTCACCAAGACCGGCCTTTAACTGGCTTATCTCTAAACTCAGGAACCTTAGAAACAGCTGTAAAACCAGATACATGTTTTGACTGCTTTGCTTCACTTGATCTTTATCAATTTAATTCAATTATTTCTTCATCTAAGCCATCAACCTGCCTCTTAGACCCCATTCCGACTAGGCTACTTAAAGAAGTTTTACCATTAGTCAACACTTCACTACTGAATATAACCAATTTGTCTTTATTAACAGGCTATGTACCACAGAACTTTAAAGTAGCTGTAATTAAACCTCTTCTGAAAAAGCCAAACCTTGATCCAGATGTTTTAGCCAACTATAGACCTATATCCAACCTTCCATTTCTCTCTAAGATTCTTGAGAAAGCAGTCGCCAAACAGCTGTGCGACTTTCTGCATAGCAACAGCTTATTTGAGGATTTTCAGTCAGGATTTAGAGTTCATCATAGCACAGAGACAGCACTTGTGAAAATTACTAATGACCTCCTAATTGCTTCAGACAAAGGACTTATCTCTGTACTTGTGTTATTAGATCTTAGCGCTGCATTTGATACCATTGACCATTATATCTTATTACAGAGATTGGAACATTTAATTGGCATTAAAGGGACTGCTCTAAGCTGGTTTAAGTCTTATTTATCAGATCGATCTCAGTTTGTTAATGTTAACGATGAATCCTCTGTGCACGCCAAGGTTAGTCATGGAGTCCCACAAGGATCTGTGCTCGGTCCAATCCTGTTCACTTTATATATGCTTCCTTTAGGCAGTATTATTAGGAAACACTCCATAAACTTTCATTGTTATGCAGATGATACTCAGTTATATCTGTCGATCAAGCCGGATGAAACTAATCAGTTAGCTAAACTTCAAATGTGCCTTCAGGATATTAAAACCTGGATGACCTGTAATTTTCTAATGTTAAACTCAGATAAAACGGAAGTTATTGCTCTGGGACCCAAGCACCTCCGTGACGCATTATCCAAAGATATAGTTACTCTGGATGGCATCACCCTGGCCTCCAGCACCACTGTGAAGAATCTTGGAGTCATCTTTGATCAGGACATGTCCTTTAATTCCCACTTAAAGCAAATTTCAAGGATCGCCTTTTTTCACTTACGTAATATTGCAAAAATCAGGAATATCCTGTCTAAAAATGATGCAGAAAAACTAGTCCATGCATTTGTTACTACTAGGTTGGATTACTGCAATTCTTTGTTATCAGGCTGCTCGGAAAAGTCCATAAGGACTCTTCAGCTGATCCAGAATGCTGCAGCACGTGTTCTGACGGGAACCAGGAAAAGAGACCACATCTCTCCTGTTTTAGCCTCTCTGCATTGGCTTCCTGTAAAATCCAGAATAGAATTTAAAATCCTTCTCCTGACCTACAAAGCTCTTAATGGTCAGGCACCATCTTATCTTAAAGAGCTCATAGTACCTTACAACCCTACAAGAGCGCTGCGCTCCCAGAATGCAGGATTACTGGTGGTTCCTAGAGTCTCTAAAAGTAGAACAGGAGCCAGAGCGTTCAGCTATCAGGCTCCTCTCCTGTGGAACCAGGTTCCAGTTTGGGTTCGGGAGGCAGACACCGTCTCCATATTTAAGAGTAGGCTTAAGACTTTCCTTTTTGATAAAGCTTATAGTTAGGGCTGGCTCAGGAGAGTCCTGAACCATCCCTTAGTTATGCCGCTAGAGGCAAAGAGATAACTGTGTTTGTGATTAAGCACTAAATAAATAAAATTGAATTCTCTCTCTCTCATAGCCATCTCCGCTAGACAGTGGGATGGTCATCTCTCTCTCTCTCTCTCTCTCTCTCTCATAGCCACCTCCGCTAGACAGTGGGATGGTCATGTCTCTCTCTCTCTCTCATAGCCACCTCCGCTAGACAGTGGGATGGTCATGTCTCTCTCTCTCTCTCTCTCTCATAGCCACCTCCGCTAGACAGTGGGATGGCCATGTCTCTCTCTCTCTCTCTCTCTCTCTCTCATAGCCACCTCCGCTAGACAGTGGGATGGTCATGTCTCTCTCTCTCTCTCTCTCTCTCTCTCTCTCTCATAGCCACCTCCGCTAGACAGTGGGATGGCCATGTCTCTCTCTCTCTCTCTCTCTCTCTCATATAGCCACCTCCGCTAGACAGTGGGATGGTCATGTCTCTCTCTCTCTCTCTCTCTCTCTCATAGCCACCTCTGCTAGACAGTGGGATGGTCATGTCTCTCTCTCTCTCTCTCTCTCTCTCTCTCTCTCTCTCTCTCTTTTAGACTGCTGGGGGACTTCCTTTGACACACTGAGCTCCTCTCTCATCTATCTTTCCATTTGTGTGCATCCATGTCCCAGAAATGCTTGTTACTAATTTAGCTCCGGGGAGTCATTCTCCGGAGTCCTTATGTTCTTTTCCCCCCAGCACGTTTCCTCGGATCAGGGAAGCGCCAAAAATCAGGGTAGCAGCTGTCCATGGTCCCGCTACATGTCCTGCGATGCCATGTTACATCCTG
Source organism: Etheostoma spectabile (assembly GCF_008692095.1). Taxonomy (NCBI): domain Eukaryota; kingdom Metazoa; phylum Chordata; class Actinopteri; order Perciformes; family Percidae; genus Etheostoma; species Etheostoma spectabile. Next base: position 17,804 of record NW_022602567.1, on the reverse strand, counting down.
CTACGCTCTGCGGTGCCCAGCTACGTCCTGCTGTGCCTTGTAACGCCCACAGTGCCCTGCTATGCTACAAAGAACTACTACAAACTAACTCTTCATTCTAACCCCAACCGGCCCGTCAGACACCGCCTCCCAAGAGCCTGGGTCTGACTGAGGTTTCTGCCTAAAAGGAAGTTTTTCCTCGCCACTGTCGCACTGTTGCTTGCTCTGGAGGAAAAAACTGGAACTGTTGGGTCCTTGTGGATTCTGGAGTGTGGTCTAGACCTGCTCTATCTGTAAAGTGTCTTGAGATAACTTTTGTTGTGATTTGATACTATAAATAAATTGAATTGAATTGAATTGAAGTTAATAGGATAATTGTCCAGCTTGTATTTACGTTCATAAAAGTGCTTGTTTAGCTGCTAACAGACTCAGATTAATATTCTAAGTGTCTGACAACATTATGGGGAGGATTTCTAAGGAGGTCGACCTTTCTGTTAAAGATTAAGATCCTTTTTAAATCATAAAAGTCCGTGAAATTGCGTTCGCTTAACGCACCAGACTTCATGTAAATAATCAGTGATTTTAGCATCGTAAAACACGGCTTCTAAAACCTCTCTGAGCAGCGCTGGCTCTGGCTGTCTAGAGCCCGCGTGTGTTGGGTGTGCGATTATCGGCTACGTTTTGTCAGTTTTTTCTTTCTTTCATTCCAATTTCAGGTCTTTCAGTCACAGTGAAAACCGGGGACATTTCCGGGGACAGATCCAGCCGGGGACAGGTAGACAAAATCGGGGACTGTCCCCGGAAACCGGGGACGTTTGGTCACCCAACGTAGAGTCACCTCTGGTCGCTTCTTCACACAGTCCTTTATAGCCTGGATTGTATCCAGAGTCCTATGGTGTTTGTAGGCGGTGAATATCCCTATGAACAGACTAACGTATACACAAAAGGCATTCCTCATCGATGCTCTACTCCCATTCCACTTAAGACATCAGAACATTTAATGCATGTCACTATTCGACAACAATAACATGAAAACTGCCAGGACACTGTATTAGATAGTAATTAGTATTGCATATTATTAATGTTACAAACAGAAACACCATTACTGTTACAAACAGTACTGTTACAAACAGTAATAGTACACCCTAGATGTGAATATTAATAACGTTACAGTTTCTGTAATAAAACACGCCTAACTTTACATGATATCTATGAGATGTCAGAGCATTACTGCATTAATAAAAGCTTTTGACTTCCAATGAGATCTGCATTCGTTCACAACAAAAATAAATTACAGAGCAAGCTAGCTAGGCTAAGTTAGCTTAGTTATGTTACCCAGTAAGGCTAATTTTCAAACAGGCTAATTACTGAAAGAAAAACAGAAATGAATATGCTTACCATCGACTAAACATTGCAACATCAGGAAATCCAGAGAATTTAGTTAGTTTGCTACATGAATGTAGTTTTTAGGGGTGATTCGAGTATCCGGCTGAAAGGAGTATCCGTACGGATAAAGCACTTTTGCCGAGTACAAGTATCATCCGAGTAATATGAGTCAATATCCGTGCTCGGATTGAATAAAACTCCTCAACTGGCCGCGCAGCGTTCTGTGATAATCACAGCCCCCCCCCGCCTACAAACCCGCTCGGATCAATCACACACACACAGAACAAGGAGAAATGCGCTTTCTCTCTCGCTCGCTCACTCTCTTTCTCTCTCGCTTGCTCGCTCGATCGCTCGCTCGCTCTCTCTCTCGCTCTCGCGCTTCCGCTCCGTCAGGCAGGCAGTCGGGTCTGCGGATCTGTTCCGTTAACGTTTAGGGTTTCTTCAGCTTCCGGTTTGTTTTTAACTTAGGTTTGTAGTCCTTACATAGTAACCAGTAGATTTCTGGTGAACGTGGCGTTTGTAGTCCTTACATAGTAACCAGTAGATTTCTGGTGAACGTGGGGTTTGTAGTCCTTAAATAGTAACCAGTAGATTTCTGGTGAACGTGGGTTTCAGACGTGCTGCTTGGTTTAAATGCAACTCCCGTTGCGTCTCTGCCATCTCTTACTCACACACACACACACACACACACACACACACACACACACACACACACATATACCTTGTATGGAAATAAAAGAAATAAAAAAATAAAAAAGAACCAAAAACAAAAAAAATTACACTGATCATAAAAAAATTTACCACATTAGTCATCTTCACACTCAATGTTGTGCCCCACGTTATTGAAAGGAGGGGGGTTAGCCTGCATTAGCTAAACATTAGTCTCACCTTCACATGTCCAGTTGTTGTGATGGCAATTGACCTGATTGATAAAATACACAGCCACAAGTAGTAGTAGAGCTAAAATAGTTACACATGCTGGAGAACACTAATGTAGAGGACACCGCGCAATAGAAAATTATATAAAACTAATTTCAGTTTGACTTTAAATGAGCTGCAGTGTTCTATTTGGACTCTGGGGAAAAAAACAGTATGTAACATACAGTTGCTATTCATTGGGTAGGTAGAATCTGATTTGATCCATGTCCTCAGCTCCTTGGATATCTCTGTATCAGTTGCAGATAAAGTGTGCTGTGATAAAATGCTGCTGCAGGAGAAAAGTAAGAATTGGTGCGGTGCTGATTGCTTTCCCTTGCCTGTGTCAGATAGTGGTCAGCAAGAAACTCTTTAGTGTGCTTCATCCCGTCTCCACCTGCCCGCTGCTTTCCGTCAATCTATCTGCAGCTTCTCATTCTGTTGGCCTGGAAGAGCATAGAGGAGAGGAGAAGGACTGAATCGATGTCCTAAAGGCTGAGGGAGACCTCTCTTTTTAAACTCCAATCTGATAGTACAAGCACAAAGGAGCCAATCATGGTTCTGCTGAAGTTGGTATATTGGATACACAAACATTACAGGGTTACCGGGCAAAAGAAAGTTAAGGTGAAAAATTAATAAATTAGACTGGCAACTTTCTGATGATTTCGCTTCTGCAGTTCCTGTAAACTTAATCTGATAGGCAGTTTTTTAACTGCCTATCAGATTAAGTTTACATTTGATTATTTTCTTTCTCTCAGCTTCTACTCTTGATGAGGTAGTGACAGCGAAAAACAACTTAGAGTCTCCTTGCCTTTGCTGTAATTACAGTTGTGAGCTGCAATTTTGTTAATGAATGTCTAACGTTTATTCCCAGCAGACACCTCTGGCTCATGGGGAATACTGCAGGTAATAATAATAATAATAATAAATTTTATTTAAAGACGCCTTTCTTGGCACTCAAGGACGCCGCACAGGGAATTCATAAATTAAGAACAGCAAAACAAATACTATACAACAGCAAAACAAATACTATACAACAGCAAAACAAATACTATACAACAGAAAAACAAATACTATACAGCGAAACAAAACCAATACTATACAACAGCAAAACAAATACTATACAGCAAAACAAAACCAATACTATACAATGGCAAAACAAATACTATGCAACAGCAAAACAAATACTATATAGCAAAGCAACAGAAAAGGCAGAGCAATAGACATTTAGGTGGAATAGGCAGTTTTAAACAGATGTGTTTTTAGTTGTGATTTGAAATGGGGGAATGAATCAATGTTTCTGAGTTGGGGGGGTAGTGAGTTCCAGAGACGGGGAGCAGAGCGGCTGAATGCTCTGCCCCCCATGGTGGTGAGACGGGCGGGGGGACAGAGAGGTTTATGGAGGAAGAGGATCTGAGGTAGCGGAAGGGAGTGGGACGCTGGAGGAGATCAGACAAATATGGGGGGGCGAGTTTGTGGATGGCCTTGAATGCTAATAGAAGGATTTTGAATTTGATACGGAACTGGACCGGGAGCCAGTGGAGCTGTTGGAGGACAGGAGTGATGTGGTCAATGGAGGGGGTTCGAGTAATGATGCAGGCAGCTGAATTCTGGACCAATTTAAGTTTGTGGAGGGATTTGTGAGCGAGACCGAAGAGGAGAGAGTTGCAAAAATCGAGACGGGAAGTGGGAAGACTGTGGGCAAGAATTGCAGCAGTGTGGGGGGTAAGGGAGGGGCGGAGGCGATTGATGTAACGTAGGTGGAAGTAGGCAGACAGGGTATCGGAATCAGAAATCGGGTTGAAAGGATAATGTGCTGTCAAGAATGACACCCAGACTCTTAACCTTGGGGGAGGGTGAGACGGAGCAGTTGTCAATTGTGAGAGAAAAACTGTCTGTTTTGTAAAGAGTGGCTTCGGTGCCAATGAGGAGAACCTCGGTTTTATTACTGTTTAATTTGAGGAAGTTTTGGGTGAGCCAGATTTTTATTTCAGAGATGCAATCTGTAAGGGAGGTGGGCGGGAGAATGGACGAGGGTTTGGTGGAGAGGTAGAGCTGGGTGTCATCGGCGTAACAGTGGAAGTAAATGTTAAATTTGCGGAAGATATTGCCGAGGGGAAGCAGGTATATGATGAAGAGCAGGGGCCCCAAGACAGAGCCCTGGGGCACACCTGAAGTGACGGAGGAGGGAATGGATTTACAGGACTTGAGTTGAATGAACTGGGTGCGACCAGAGAGGTAAGATGTGAACCAGTCTAACGGAGTGTGGGGGATGGCGATGGAAGATAGCCTATTGAGGAGGGTGGTGTGACAGATGGTGTCAAATGCTGCACTCAGGTCGAGGAGGATGAGGATGGTGAGGAGTCCAGAATCAGCTGCCATGAGGAGGTCGTTGGAGATTTTGATGAGTGCTGTTTCAGTGCTATGGAGGGGGCGGAAACCGGACTGGAACTGTTCATACAGGTTATTGTGGGATAGGTGGGAATGGAGTTGAGAGGCAACTGTTTTTTCAAGAATTTTGGAGAGGAAATAGGACGGAAGTTGTTGAAGTTGGATGGGTCGGCACCAGGTTTTTTCAAAATAGGGGTGATGGCAGCAGTTTTGAAGGATGTAGGGACAGTTCCAGTGGTAAGGGAGGAGTGGATGGTAGCAGAGATGAGGGGGACCAGGGAGGGAAGGCAGGCTTTAACAAGTTGGGTGGGGAGGGGATCAAGTTGACAAATAGATGGCTTGGATTTCCGGGTGAGTTCTGTGATTTCTGAAATAGTGGTGAGACGGAAGGAGGAGAATGAGTGTGTGGATGAGTGAAAGTTATCTGAGATGCTGAGGTAAGGGATTGATCCAAGATGCTGGTGGATTTTCTTGATTTTTTCTGTGAAAAAAGGACATTACCGAGTTGCAGAAGGAGGTAGTGTACAAATGGGGAGGGAGAAAGTCCTGGGGTTGGGTGACATTGTTAAGTAAGGGGAACAGTGACTTGGAATTTCCTTTGTTGGCAGTGATTATTGTGGAGTAGTAGTGGGATTTGGTGCTGGCAATAGAGTCCTTGTAACGTAGGATGTGGTTGTTGTACATTTCTTTGTGAATAGTGAGACCAGTTTTTCTATGGAGACGTTCAAGTTGCCGACCTTTGGCTTTCATGAGACGCAGATCGGGGGTGAACCAAGGGGCGGAGAAGGAGAAAGAAACAAATCTGTTTTTCAACGGTGCAAGAGAGTTGAGAATATTATGGAGTCCAGTGTTGTAATGAGAGACCAGATCATCGGGGGTGGAGAGATTTTGAGTGTCAGGAAGGCAGGAGGAGTGGATAGTGAGGGTGGCGGGGTTGATATTCTTTATGTTCCGAAATGAAATAAGGCGTGGTATTTTTGAGATGGAGAGACTGAGTTTCACTGTAAATGAGAGGAGAAAATGGTCAGTTATGGGGAGTTCATCTGCTGTAAGGTCAAATGGGGTGACACCAGAGCAGCAGATTAAGTCCAGAATATGTCCTTTGGAGTGTGTCGGAAAAGTGGTATGTTGCTGATATCCAAAACTGTCTAAGCAGGAGGTGAAGTCTTTGGTGAGAGGCAGGTTGATATTGTCCATGTGGATATTGAAATCGCCCAGCAGTATTATGTTTGGTGTGAGAGAGGATAAGTGGGTAAGGAAAGCAGCAAAGTCATTTAAAAAAATCACTATTGGGTTTAGGGGGGCGGTAGACAGTAGCAATGATGGTTGGAGTGGGACCAGACAATTTGCAGACAGCAGATTCAAAGGAGCTGAAGACAGGCTCAGACACCGTCGAGACCTTCCACTTCACGCGGTAGATTACCGCGAGACCTCCTCCCCGGCCAGAGGAACGGGGTTGACAGATGTAAACAAATCAACTAGGTGTGGATTTGTTGAGTTCAGAAAAGATGTTGGGCGGTTGCCATGTCTCGGTTAAACAAAAAAAGTCTAGCTTACGATCGGAGATGAAGTCCTGCATGAGTTGTCCCTTGCCTGTCAGTGAGCGGATGTTGAGCAGAGCGAAGTTGAGTGAGGCAATGTCACAGCTGGTGGCGGTGCTAGCCGACCGGGCTAGGCGGGCTTACACGCTGTGGTCAACAGCCCGGTTGGTAGAGCGTGGAGGGTGACGAGAGCTGGACCAGATGGACTTTATTTCTGTTGAGCTGTTGTGGTGGAGATTCCTGCGGGACCCTCGGTGGATGTATCTCTGGCGGGGCTGGAAGGCGATGTCCGGGTGAAGGTGTAGAGCCTCCGGCGTAGGTCCAAGCAGGTGATAGCGCAACCGGAGCAGGTCAATAGCCGAGTACTGCAGCAGACCCATCAACAGCAGGCGAACAGGTAGCAGAAAGAGCCAGGTACAGACAAACACGATGTATGGCCTACCGGCCCACATTTGGGATCAAAACTTTGGGCAGCGTCAACGGCCAGTGAAAACACCAGGTGAGCGGCGAGCAACAGCAGCAGCAAGTTGTGCCAGCGTTCACTCAACGGTCCTTGTCATGTCAGACTCCGGCCCCATATGAGAACAAAATATGGTGGAGAGAAGACAAAAATGCGTCGCCTCATGTAACTTCAGCTAAGGATGAACATCAACCAAAACCATCGACGTTTTCGTGAGGAAAAAGCAAAAAAAAGCAAAATTACCGAAAACAAACAAGCCAGACGGAGCGGCGTCAATCTCGCCAGCGTTCCCATTGCTAGGCAAAGGTGAGTGTCACAAATAAACTTTTATTAAGTGAAATATGGTATATGTATATTATTTCTCTCACTCTCTCTCTCTCTCTCTCTCTATACTACCGTTCAAAAGTTTGGGGTCACCCAAACAATTTTCCTATTCACCACCATACGTTGTGAAATGAATAGAAAATAGAGTCAAGACATTGACAAGGTTAGAAATAATGATTTGTATTTGAAATAAGATTTTTTTTACATCAAACTTTGCTTTCGTCAAAGAATCCTCCATTTGCAGCAATTACAGCATTGCAGACCTTTGGCATTCTAGCTGTTAATTTGTTGAGGTAATCTGGAGAAATTGCACCCCACGCTTCCAGAAGCAGCTCCCACAAGTTGGATTGGTTGGATGGGCACTTCTTGCGAACCATACGGTCAAGCTGCTCCCACAACAGCTCAATGGGGTTCAGATCTGGTGACTGCGCTGGCCACTCCATTACCGATAGAATACCAGCTGCCTGCTTCTGCTCTAAATAGTTCTTGCAGAATTTGGAGGTGTGTTTAGGGTCATTGTCCTGTTGTAGGATGAAATTGGCTCCAAACAAGCGCTGTCCACTGGGTATGGCATGGCGTTGCAAAATGGAGTGTTAGCCTTCCTTATTCAGAATCCCTTTTACCTTGTACAAATCTCCCACCTTACCAGCACCATAGCAACCCCAGACCATCATATTACCTCCACCATGCTTAACAGATGGCGTCAGGCATTCTTCCAGCATCTTTTCATTTGTTCCGCGTCTCACAAACGTTCTTCTTTGTAATCCAAACATCTCAAACTTGGATTCATCCGTCCACAACACTTTTTTCCAGTCTTCCTCTGTCCAATGTCTGTGTACTTTTGCCCATCGTAATCTTTTTCTTTCCAGTCTCAGATATGGCTTTTTCTTTGCCACTGTGCCCTGAAGCCCAGAATCCCGCAGCCGCCTCTTCACTGTAGATGTTGACACTGGTGTTTTGCGGGTACTATTTAATGAAGATGCCAGTTGGGGACCTGTGAGGCGTCTGTTTCTCAAACTAGAGACTCTAATGTACTTATCTTCTTGCTCAGTTGTGCAACGCGGCCTCCCACTTCTTTTTCTACTCTAGTTAGAGCCTGTTTGTGCTGTCCTCTGAAGGGAGTAGTACACACTGTTGTAGGAAATCTTCAATTTCTTAGCAATGTCTCGCATGGAATAGCCTTCATTTCTAAGGACAAGAATAGACTGTCGAGTTTCAGATGAAAGTTCTCTTTTTCTGGCCATTTTGAGCGTTTAATTGACCCCACAAATGTGATGCTCCAGAAACTCAATCTTCTCAAAGGAAGGTCAGTTTTGTAGCTTCTGTAACGACCTAAACTGTTTTCAGATGTGTGAACATGATTGCACAAGGGTTTTCTAATCATCAATTAGCCTTCTGAGCCAATGAGCAAACACATTGTACCATTAGAACACTGGAGTGATAGTTGCTGGAAATGGGCCTCTATACACCTATGTAGATATTGCACCAAAAACCAGACATTTGCAGCTAGAATAGTCATTTACCACATTAGCAATGTATAGAGTATTTCTTCAAAGCTAAGACTAGTTTAAAGTTATCTTCATTGAAAAGTACAGTGCTTTTGTACATATATGTACTCACCTAAAGGATTATTAGGAACACAATACTAATACTGTGTTTGACTCCCTTTTGCCTTCAGAAATGCCTTAATTCGATGTGGCATTGATTCAACAAGGTGCTGAAAGCATTCTTTAGAAATCTTGGCCCATATTGATAGGATAGCATCTTGCAATTGATGGAGATTTGTGGGATGCACATCCAGGGCATGAAGCTCCCGTTCCACCACATCCCAAAGATGCTCTATTGGGTTGAGATCTGGTGACTGTGGGGGCCATTTTAGTACAGTGAACTCATTGTCATGTTCAAGAAACCAATTTGAAATGATTCGAGCTTTGTGACATGGTGCATTATCCTGCTGGAAGTAGCCATCAGAGGATCGGTACATGGTGGCCATAAAGGGATGGACATGACCAGAAACAATGCTCAGGTGGGCCGTGGCATTTAAACGATGCCCAATTGGCACTAAGGGGCTTAAAGTGTGCCAAGAAAACATCCCCCACACCATTACACCACCACCACCAGCCTGCACAGTGGTAACAAGGCATGATGGATCCATGTTCTCATTCTGTTTACTCCAAATTCTAACTCTACCATCTGAATGTCTCAACAGAAATCGAGACTCATCGGATCAGGCAGCATTTTTCCAGTCTTCAACTGTCCAATTTTGGTGAGCTCTTGCAAATTGTAGCCTCTTTTTCCTATTTGTAGTGGGGATGAGTAGTACCCGGTGGAGTCTTCTGCTGTTGTAGCCCATCCGCCTCAAGGGTGTGCGTGTTGTGGCTTCTCAAATGCTTTGCTGCATACCTCGGTTGTAACGAGTGGTTATTTCAGTCAAAGTTGCTCTTCTATCAGCCTGAATCAGTCGGCCCATTCTCCTCTGACCTCTAGCATCAACAAGGCATTTTCGCCCACAGGACTGCGAAATTGAACAGGTGTTCCTAATAATCTTTTAGGTGAGTGTATATACTGTATATACAGAATATAAATTAGGGCTGGGACAATATACTTTTGTCCCGATTCGATTTTTTTATGATACACGGGTGACGATTTGATTTAATTTAATTTCAATTCAATTTTATTTACAGTATCAAATCATAACAGTTATCTTGAGACACTTAACAGATAGAGTATAGGTCTAAACAACACTATCATTTATAAAGATTTGATTTGCATTGCGATTTTCTTTTCCTTCTATAACAAAAACAAAAGTTGAACAGTACACTTGTAGAGACAATATATCGTGAGATATATTATCTCTCAGTTTCATGTTTTTTGGGTATATGTACTGTATATATATCACAATATATATATATAATATATAATATATTGATGGAAACATTGAGTTCCTTCCATCTTTTTCAGGCAACAGTAGCTTTCGGGGATGGGCTGAGAGGGGTCTCCTCACAGTGGATCAATTATTTGATAGAAATGTATTTAAAACCTTTGCCCAATTAAGAGCGAAATTTAAATTACCCTCCAATGACTTATATAAGTATTTTCAGATAAGGAGCCATATAACAAAACACAAGGATTGGGAACTGATCAGAGGAGAGCCTACAAGTATAGAGAAGCATTTTATTATGTTGATTGAAAATGGAGGTGTACTGAAAAAACAAATATCCTTGATGTACAGAAAATTGTGGATGGACATGTCAGACAATACACAACATATAAAACAACAATGGGAATTGGAGTTGAATGTTTCCTTGGATGACGATATTTGGGTTGATATTTGTTCAGGATGTCATAAGGGTGTAGGCAGTCAGGTCTCAGGGCTGCCAACTTTTCCCAAAACCTTGGAGTGAGATTTGGGGGGGGCCAACCCATATTTTGCCACGTACAAAGCAATTTCTTTGGGTCTTTATCCTTCAGGGTTTAAATTGGGATTTGTTATATGTGGGGGGATGGAGCTCTCCCTAGGGGGGTCTGGGGGTATGCCCCCCCCCAGGGAAAAAAATTTGAAAAATAAACCATTAAATGGCACTTTCTTGAGAGTTTTTTGCAGAAAAAATTGAGAAATCAAGTCTTACATGATATGTGCAAAACTGTAGGATTAAGAACCTTTGCATTGTTGTAGTATCAACAGGTTTTAGGGCATTCAGCATTTACATTATTAACTTCTTATGATATAAGAACTGACCCACACAATGTGCCAAACATAATGAACCACATGAAGAGACAGTAGCATATGTCAGCAACAGCTGAGAAGATTTGGGTCTGTGGTGAACAGGTCCAGGGGTCCCTGGTGTAGGGACCAGGGACCCAAAGTTAAATTAATGTTGAGGGATCAACTAAGACCACTGAAATTCTAAAGAATGAGAACCACTGAGTTGCATAAATTCTAATCCTTTAACCTTTGTGCCAATGTTCAGTAATGTTTGGCTGTCATCCTCTGGCCCCACTTACTGTTTTTACTTTTTTGTGAAAATAAAGACTATTTGTTCATTTTAAAAAACATCAAATTAATTATTTACAGTTACATTTAGAGATGCACAGAGGTTAGAGATGCACAATAGTGGCCCAACGTTGCAGTATCGTATTTATATATAGATATATATATATATAGATATAGATATATAGATATTATAGTATATATAGTATAGCTCAGATGTGTTTCACCAGATTTCAGCTCATATTTACAACTTTGTGCACATTCAAATTATAACTCCTCCCATCTCTGTTGTCCGAGATGTGGAGAGTTGTAATATAGTCTGCTGTGCATGTCATTGCTCCGCTGATATGATGGATCTCATTCAGACCGTCTGACAGACTCAGAGGCCCATTTGGGTCTCTGGTCTCTGACAGAGTTTAGAGGTGTCCGTACGCTGCTCTTTATCGGAGGTCTACGCATGGATGCAACGCGTCACTGCCCACAGCAGAGCGAGTCCACTACAATGAACTGAAGTTGCTACGCTACCAGCCGCGCTGCTCACCTCTATTGTTACAGAGAGAGTGGTCACGAAGCGACGGATGGTCTGTGATAATCAGAGCTCATACCTGAAGCCGGTGAAATGCACCTGGGATGGCTCGTGAAAAAAATGTTCTCATTTTGCGACAATTTGAAAATTCCACAGACAGGGAGCGCTCTTGAACCCACTCACAGTCTCTGAAAGCACAACTAGTCTATCACAAGTGGCTCAACAGGTAAAAACATAGATAAACTCATCTTTCATAAATTTGACCAACTGGGCTGACACTTCAGCGTGAGAAATCGGGGGTGTGGCGTGTGCGCGTGTGAAACCAGTCAAATGCGTGTGTCTCACGGCCAATGCGTGAGAGTTGGCAGCCCTGGGTCTGGAGGGAGTTTGATTGGAAGACAAAGATTAGATTTTTCAGGTCTCCTTTAAAATCCTTCCTCACCAAGAGTACTATGAATGATAAGTGTTGGAGGAACTGTGGTATGGTTGGTGATCAAACTCACATCTTTTGGGATTGCCCCATTATACATAATTTTTGGAAGGACGTTAAGGATATTTTGGAAAACCTACTAAAAGTGGACATTCCTTTTGACTTCCAAACTTTTTTGCTGGATATATTTCCAAAAAACCTTTCACGGGACCAGGCATTCCTTCTCCATCTCCTCTTAATGACGGCAAGGAAAATGATAACGATCTGTTGGCTTAAACCTGAGCCACCCACTACTACGCAATGGGTACAAAAGATGAGACAGGTGTATCTAATGGAGCGGTTGACAGCACAACTACAATTGAAAACCTTAGTTTTTGAAAGAAGATGGGGTCCTGTTATTGACTTTTTGAAATAGGGAACAAACCTATACCTTGAATCGTTTATGTTGCTGAATGTAAATAATATGTGATGTACAGTCTCGGGACAATTTTTTATGTTCTTTTTTTATTTTTATTTATTTTTATTTTATTTTATTTTATTTTGTGTGTGTATACACAATAAAGTTAAAAAACAAAACAAAAAAACAAACAATATATATATACAGTACGTTTTCATTGATTGACAGCCCTAATGTGTGTGTGTATATAAATACACACATTAGGGCTGTCAATCAATCAACACATTAATTGCGATCCCATTTTAAATGTACTGTAAAAGGGATATGTTCTAGTTTTAATGCCCTTGGACAAGGGAACAGGGGCCTCTGCATTAGCTGTATGCTTGGCCAGCAAGTGGTATTTGAGACTCATTGTACTCCGGTGGTACTAAATGTAATGGACTATATTTATGTAATGCTTTTCTAGTCGTAATGACTGCTCAAAGTGCTTTCACATAGTACAGGAACCATTCACACACTGTGCCACCTGCTCAGAGCAGCACAATACATTTACACTCCCATGAGCAGCACCTGGGGCAACTCAGGGTTAAGTGCAGGGCCAGGGTCGAACCACCAACTTTCCGATTGGCAGCAACCACTCTACCGCTCAGCCAAGCCACCAATTAATGCAAGTCACATGGGCAGTAAATGCAAATCATGGGCAGTAAATGCAAATAACCAGTCTTGGCGAGAGAACCATTTGAATTTGCCATTCTGCATTTCTGCTCAAGGGAGGTTTTCTTGTGCTACAACATTACTGCTGCATCGCTTCCATATTTTCCAAACTACGCAGCAGCCTGAGGCCCAAATCACTGAGTGTGGGTGTGGTTTTCATTGTGTTGGGATGGTGGCAGAAATGGTATATAGATATATGAAATAAAACCATAACTATCTGCATAGTTTGAAACCAATTAGGTAAAAATTGTAATATTAGTTGTAGTTAACAGTCCAAGTAGCATTAGTAGTAGTAATTATAATAGTAGATTACTATATGTACTGTAGAAGTGATGGTTGTTTAATTTTTTTTAAACTGTTTTAACATTTCCAGATCATAATTTAAACATAAAAAATATGTCTGACTTACTAGCACACTGTCGTGCATGAATGCTTTAATAGACAGTCAGCCAACGCTCACTTCCAGCCGCATCCACGCTGCCTCTGAGAGGAAATATTAGGCCGAGAAATCTCAGGCGTGATGTGTTATTAGATTATTCCAGAGATCAAACAACAGAGCTAGGGGAGAAGGCAGCGGAGAGGGTGGCAGACTGGGAGCAAAGCCTCTCTGACAGTCAGGTGGTATTAGGCTCTACCAGTTAGAAGCATCAGTGAGGCAGACACAGCTCGGTGTTATTCGTACATGTGTACATACTCTCAGCCATCATCCCAGACACAATAATGGAAAACCAGATACCCTATTAAGCTCAACTGTCAGGGTTGAGGCCGAGCCGTGGAGATTAAGTGTGGGATATGTGTGACGGTGCGATGCATGTGGTCGGGAATTGGGGTGGGAGATAGTGTATGTGAATGTGAGTGAGAGGATAGAGGGGTTAGTTGCAACTTCCTGAGGTTTGGTTGCAGAGGAGTCCCAACTGTATTATGTCTGCTTTGTTACAGAGAGAGTGCCGCATGGTTTTGTTCTCTTTATCCTACTAGGAGATCCTCAGAGTGTTTCTTGATTGACACTGGAGATCCACCCACTCCGGGTTGCTAATGAGAAAAGCCTGAGGACACCAAAATTCAGCAGACATTACTCCCTGACCTTTGTGAGGTTTGCTGGGGATGCCACAGCAAGGCGGTCATGCAGCCACGGTGTTGTACGCGTGTCAGGCTCCTCAGGGCTCCGCTCGGGGACTGGGAGTAACACTAGGGAGCCTCGTTATGTGCGCAACATCAAAACGAATCAGGCTCTCTCCGCCACCCCTCATCTCAGGCCCCCACTGCGGGCTGCAGGGTGAGTGTGTGGAGGTAATGAGACCATGGTGCTCCACCCCCACCGCCACCTCCACTACAAGACACTTACAACTACTGATGCCCCGAGGAAGTCCAGGAGATAGGCAGTGAGAAAAAGAAAGAGTGAAATGGGGGGGAAAAAGAGTGTGAGAAAGAAAAAGGAAGATCAGGCAGTCCACCTAACCAGCTGAAGTGGAAGTTATCTTATGAAGGATGTGTGCGTCTGTGTGACTCATGTACTGCCACGGGTTTTTAGTTTCTCTTGTTGCTCACAGGCGCTGAGTAGTCAAGCCTTGCCCCTAGAGTCACACAGAAAGAATTTATGCATTTTTGTTAATTATTAATTCATGTGCACATATAATGATTGACTATTTATATTTTTAACTATTGCACAGAATGATTTCCATAGTCTTTAATGTCATATTTCTTGATAAACTGTTTGAAAGCACTGACAATCTCAGTTAATGCATGTCACAAAATGTCTGCAATTGGACAAATAGCTATTACAAATTAGACTAGAGTCCCAGACAGACAATTAGCACACAAATCTAAAAAAAACATCAACCTCCAAGTTTGTCTTTCTCCCCAAAAGATAGCAGGCTTGATTATTTTAAGAAAGCCTTGGCTAACCTGCAGATCAGCCAAAATGCAACAGTTTGCCAACCAAGACTAGAGAGAGAATACACACTGTACTACTCCAGGCCTCGAGCACGGTGAGGGTCATGTTTTTTTACTTCTCCAGTGCTTTCAACACTATCCGGCCGGCCCTGCTGCGTGAGAAGCTGACGGCGATGCCCCCCCTTGTGTCCTGGATTGTTGACTACCTGACTGGCAGACCACAGTATGTGCGCCTGCAACACTGTGTGTCAGACAGCGTGGTCAGCAACATCGTGGCCCCGCAAGGGACTGTCCTCTCTCCCTTCCTATTCACCATCTACACCACAGACTTCAACTACCACACAGAGTCTTGCCATCTTCAGAAGTTTTCTGATGACTCTGCTGTGGTTGTATGTATCAGCGAGGGGGACGAGGCTGAGTACAGAGCTGTGGTGGGGGACTTTGTCACATAGAGTGAGCTGAACCATCTACAGCTCAACGTGACAAAGACCAAGGAGCTGGTGGTAGATCTAAGGAGAGGCAAGGCAGCAGTGAGCCCTGTTTCCATCCAGGGGGTCAGTGTGGACATTGTGGAGGACTACAAATACCTGGGAGTGCACTTAGACAATAAACTGGACTGGGCCAAGAACACTCAAGCCCTCTACAGGAAGGGCCAAAGCCGTCTCTACTTTCTGAGGAGGCTGAGGTCCTTCAACATCTGCAAGAAGATGCTGAGGATGTTTTATGAGTCTGTGGTGGCCAGTGCTATCCTCTTTGCTGTTGCATGCTGGGGCAGCAGGCTGAGGGTAGCGGACGCCAACAGACTCAATAAACTGATTCGCAAGGCCAGTGACGTCGTGGGGGTGGATCTGGACTCTCTGTCGAGTGTGTCAGATAGGAGGATGCTGTCCAAACTACATGCCATCTTGGACAATGTCTCACACCCTCTCCATGGCTTGCTGCTCAATCACAAGAGCACTTTCAGTGATAGACTCATTCTCCCAAAATGCACCACAGAGCGCCACAGGAAGTCATTCCTGCCTGTGGCCATCAAACTTTATAACTCCTCCCTCTAAGTGTCTGACACACAGACACTTAGAGGGGTTGAAACTGGACAATATTATCTGTTTTGTGCAATAACACTGGCTTGTAATGTGTGCAATACTCAACTGCTACTATTATTATTATTATTATTATTATTACTTTTCACCATTGCAACACCTTAATTATGTTATTTATGTAAATAGTGTATCATAATATACCTTTAACTATGTAAATATCCACACTCCTTATATTTCTTTATTTCTATATTTATATTTCTTATATTTCTAATATCTGAGCAACTGTAACACAGAGTTTCCCTTCGGGGATCAATAAAGTATTTTGGATTCTGATTCTGATTGTTTTCTTGTACGTTTAAGAATAAATATGATTATCATTTTGATGGTGAAATAGTGGCAATGCATGATATTTTTCCTTTTGTTTATTTGTGCAGCATGAAGACCTGTGGAGAGATAGGGTTTAAGGTCTCAGGAGCAGCATGTCAGAAGAACTGAGAAGAATCAGAATCTGTATTTTTCCTAGGAATATACTAGACACAGTACTAATGATAACTATAGGAATTTTCTCCATTGCTAACTGCAATTCCATATGAAGTGGTGAATACAGCACCGGCATTCACATAATTAAAAGGTTGGTTCACCCAAGTCACAAAAAAACATACTTTCTCACTGTACCATGCAGACAGTTTGGGTATTTTGCTCAAGTTTTGAGATATCTGTGTGTATTAATGTATGCCTAAACCGCAATACAATTTAGGATAATTTCTGTTTTTGGTGCTTAAAACACTGAAAAAGTTGATTGCAACAAACCTTTTTTTCCAGAAACATTGTCTGAGTTATTCTGGATACTGCAAAGACCTCTAGTTAACTTCTGTCTGTGGAGGTCATAAAGATTTGGATTTGTTTTGATCTATTTTTTATTCTTCTTACCTCTTGTTAGTCTTTTCAGAGAGCAAAATCTTAAATCTCCCTTGGTGACTAAATCCCCATCGTTTGTGGCCTGTCCCTGCTGTAGCAGCCCCTCTGGTTTGGCACAGAGGGGGTGCTCGGGAGCGGACAATAGATGCCAGACTATTGATGTAGCGTGAGCCCGGCTCTGATCCCCCCACATAACTCTTCTTCTACTACTGCTGACTTACTTGATCACCAACGATCCGGGTATCATTGGATAATCCTTAATTAATTTGACATTAGAAAATGAAAACCCTGTATATTTGTTATTTTTTTCACAATGGAAAAAACAATAAAAAAACGCATGTTTTTTATTTTTGGCAATTTCCATTGCCGTAGAAGCGGTAAGCAGGGGACTATGTGTAAAATGCACTTGTGACTGTAGACCGTAGGTGGCAGCCAAATGCTTGAATCCTGTGGACAGCATGGTTGACAGGATTTCAGGATTAAAGTTCTTATGGAATGCTGCTTTTGGATGCTTTTATATAGGCCTTAGTTGTCCCCCATACTACTGTAAAAAAGTCTTTTATATAGGGTTTTTTGGTCCCCTAATACTGTATCTGAAGTCTCTTTTATATAGGCCTTAGTGGTCCTCTAATACTGTATCTGAAGTCTCTTTTATATAGACCTTAGTGGTCCTCTAATACTGTATCTGAAGTATCTTTATATAGACCTTAGTGGTCCCCTAATACTGTATCTGAAGTCTCTTTTAAATAGACCTTAGTTTCCCCTAATACTGTATCTGAAGTCTCTTTAAATAGACCTTAGTGTCCCCTAATACTGCATCTGAAGTCTCTTTATATAGACCTAGTGGTCCCCTAATACTGTATCTGAAGTCTCTTTTATATAGACCTTAGTGGTCCCCT
>NW_022602566.1:0-39928 GCF_008692095.1 Etheostoma spectabile | reverse complement strand
AAAAAAGGAATCATCTTTTCACATCTTACTTATTATCTGTGACAGATATGACAGAAAACTGCATTATCTAAGTGTCTTCATGGGTGTCGTGAGTTTTTTTTTCTGACCCGAGACAAAAATAGCCCACCATATATCCATGCTGTCATGTCAATGTTCAATCAAGGTATTTATCTATGACGTATGCCATTTCAAATGGTAAATGTTTACTGTTTGTTCTCGGCGGAGATGACACAGCTAAATGATTTTGACACAGATGATGAAAATTGTAAAACGCCACAGATTTTAGTGTCAGAACAGCTGTTAATTACGTTGTTCTCTAAGGCATTGCCCCTGGGGGGTGGATTGAAGAAGACTATCGTTCAGCATATTTAGAACAGCTTTATGTTAATTGAAACAAAACAGTGACAACTAGCTTGGTGCTACTTCCGTGCCAACAACTGTGAGTGTCTTGGCAAGACGTATTGAATTCAAATCAAATTTAGAGGTCACTAAAACAACTTAATAATAATTAACATTCACTTGGCAAAGTCTGGTGTGGTAAAACAAAGCAAACTGTTTATTACACTCCCAATAATTCCAATGAAAGTTGATGCACATGTACAAAAAATGAACTTTAACATTGTAAAATGACACATTATTAATTAGATGTGCTTTGAAGGTTTTTTTTATCACTATATCTCAGGATGTTTGGGATTGTGGGCAGGGGCTTTCATTGTATTTCTTGTGCTGCAGCGTTGGTAAAACAATGATGTGTCTTGACAGGTATTCAGAGCCACCTCAAAGCTACTTCTGTTACACACAGTAGCATTGGTTTTCAGGGTCTGAACATGGTTCATTCCAGCTGAGATAGACTGTCATTGTCATAGGCAGAGTATAAGCAGAGGAATGTGTACGCAGCCCACAGCCATATGTTTCTCTGTCATGGTCAGGCCAAATGAACACCAGATGGGCCTATCTGTCACTCAGCTCGCAGAACGAGGTGGAGGTTGCTGGGGCCAAGAAGCCCGCTCTCGAAAACACAGCAAGAAAAGGTGTGATATCATGAAAACATCACAAAGACATCTCACTGCAAGTGAAATTTCCTTGTGGGGAAATTAAGATCTATTATGAGGGAGGACGGCGATGCTATGTGTCAAATAATGAAGTTAAGTTATTAGGGGTTAAGACAGTAACTTATCTAATAGTTGATCATTTACTAAACCCCATCCTCAGATAGTGATCACCCAAGCATCGTTCAGCAACCCTAACCAATGTATCTGAATATTAAAACTGTAAATATGCAGTATATATAGAGCAGCTTCTTCCTATTTGTTTCAACAGCTTCTTTTTAACTTCCCATGGTGCACTTAACATCTGCACTGTGAATAACAGGGAAATTTCATGGGTGCACTTTAATGCTAAATATTAATCAAATCAACATAATAGGTGTCTAGTTTGCTTACTAGCATGTCAGGGACATTACAAAACACAGAGCAGGATCACAGAATTAACCTTTAAGGTATACAGACACACTACTTAAACATTTATTTACCTGCAAGCAATTAGAGAACATCATAAAGTGAGAGTCTGGTAATAAAGTCTTTTTCCCACGTCAACACCTCCATTTAAAGACCTTTTTGCGTTGGCCAGGGCTAAATAGGGAGTCAAACTGCATTGAGAAGCAAACTCAATAAGTAGTAAATGAGTCAAACCAAAGACTTTCTCTACTTTGGAGCACTTAAGCAACATTAATAATTACAGGCTTTATTGTGGTCTTGAGTTTGGTTGTGCTTGTCACAAGCTGCACATGAAGTCATCATGAATATGGAGCTGTCCAAATGTGACTCGTACCATACCATTATCAATAAAATATGTATTTTTTTTCTCAGATTCCATCATTCAGGATGCTGTAAAGACTTTTGTTTCTTCCTCTGTGCTATAAGGTTAGACCAAGTGTAACGGACGCAACGTGTAAAAAAGTTCATGAAAATGGCATTATCATGATGGTACCTTATCATTCTTAGTCATTTAATGAATGCATATTAGGCTTTCCTTAACTCCCCCTGACAGGCCTGAGGCTGGTCACTTCAAGGTTTTTGTTTGAGATGTCAGCATCCTTAGCTGTGAGAAATAATGAACATCCAGAAGAGAAGAAAAGCATATTTTAATAGCCTTCTGTCTCGCTGATGTAAAAGTCAATGTGGAGACCATTTATAATGAGGCAATCATCAGGTGGACCTCGTGATAATATTGTTCCTCATAATATGCCCTAAAATTCTCCTGGCTCACAGACCACCCCCCCAGACAACCAGCAGCAACCTTCCTAAGCTTTTTACAAGTGGAAAAACCAACAGCACATTAGACATGCTTCCGCAGTGTGTGTGTGTGAATGTTAACATGAATCATGCAAATCGCCGAAAGGTTTTGCTCATGACTTTTAGCAGGGTTTGTAAAGATTAGTGGTTCCTGTTGACTTCAAAACGTACATTTGAAATGTGATCTTGGGAACAACCAAGCAGAGGATTAATTGAGGAGAAAATTATTTCCATCAGGCTTTTAACCATTATGCTCACATATGAAAACTGTCTATTAAAAACCTAAATAATGCTGTACCCATTTCAGCTCATCTGAGATTATCCCTGTTTAAACCACTCTTAGTTTCATAATTTCTTCAAGATTCAAGTGGTGGGAGGGGCTAACAGTTTGATATTTCCGGTTTAAACCATGAAGCATTAATCCTTGTTGTGTGAAAGATTGAAAGACTGTGGTGTATAATATTAATCATAACAAACATCTGTTCAGAGTAACTGCATAAACTGAAAAAAATGAATAAACTATGATTCTAATTCTAATAAAACAGAACAAAAACAAGCATATTATGCTCTGAATAATGGCACGATCAACGGTGTCGGACAAGGGGGTGAAGGGGACTGAGCAACCAGGGCCCTCATGTGAGGGCCTTACAAGATGCTAGAATGAATAGCTGTAGATGCGGGGGGGCATAGAAAATGGTTTTCTACAAGGCTCGGAATGTTGTGCTATGCCCCTGGGCGCCCTGAAGAACGTAGAATATATTTCAGAAATACTGCGTGTTACTTTTTCTATTTTCAAGATGCAAGGCCAAAAGTATGAAAACAGTACACCTGTATGTGATTGTTAAAGGATTCTAGAAGTGGATGTTGGGTAAAGTCCAACATTTGCATGTAACAATACACATAGCAAATATCAAACTTCCTAAGCAGAAGGTTTTGGCCTTGTTTGGATAATCTAACACACATCATTTACTGGAAATCATTATTGTCATATCCTGTCAGGAAATACGGAAATATTCTAAAATCATGAAAATAACACAAACAACTGTCTTACTGGCAACCATTTCCTGAGACAGCTGTATTTTCTGCCCTCACCTGCACACCAGAGTCCCATTTACACTACGTCCTTGCACATTTATTATAAAGAAAGCCTTATCATAGCAAATATAAAGTCAGTTTTGTGAATAATATCTTGTGAATTGTAAGTTCCATTACAAGATTACAAGACACGTCTGTTAACACAGAGCTACAAAGTGCTTTTGTTGACTTCTTTTGTAAGCTCTTGAGTAATACATAAGCCTTTCAGAAGCCCTCTATTCTGTCACTGCTATCATGAGAATATATTGTTTGTATGTACAAAAGTCACTAGGCAATTAATTTATTGTATAACACACCCGCAGTCTGATTCGACTCATGAAAGCGGATTGATACTGAAATTATATTCTTCAAATGACAGAGCATTTGACGGAGAATTCCTTTTATATGAGTAGAGGGTTCACTGCAGAGCAACATAGAGAGTTCAAGAATTGGTCAGCTTCACTGGTGTTCCCACCAAAGACTTGTTTTTCTTGGATGCTAAATCAGTAAAGGGCTCACAGTGGTTAATGATGTATTGTACCACAGTAGTCACTGCCTCACTAAGAAATGTGGGCACTGACAAAGATAAAACAGTTAAAGTTTGCCTTTCTAGAAAGTCACTTTAACACTGACATTGCCATGTGTTATTGAAAATGCCATTTTTACACGTGGGTACAAGTATCCATAGGACCACATTCAATTGAAAAAATGCTTGTCTTAGCAACATACCTGCAGTGTAAGTTTCTCTTGTGTTACTGCGGGAGAAGCACTAAAAAAGCCGCAATGCAGTTTGCTCTCCCAAATCATCTGATCACTGTGCTTAATTGAATACTGATGTGAAATGCAGACAGCTAGAGATAGCAAAGCAGGTTCCACAAGTAATTAAATATGCTACTCCGCCCATATGGATAATTAGCTTTAACTCATTTATCCTCTGATAGTGGAAGCATACCTGCTTTGAGTGTTGGTTATTGATAAGGGGTTTTTATGGTCAGCAATATGTTTGCAGAAAATGAATGCACATCTGTCAACATATAAACTATGCAGTAATGAAGTTTATTTAACTTTATAATTTATCATGTTTTAATCAGGTAGACATCTGAGACGTACTCCATCAGAAAATGAAATCAGAGCCATACCCCTTAACATTAGAGAATTAGATACAATAAACAATACAATAAATGTACAGGAATTTGTTTGTTTGTGCAGGAACAAACTACTGTATTCATTTACATTTAACACAGTAAATACTGGCAAACATCGTACAAAGAAACAGAAACTTGGGCTCAACAGACCGTATAGTGTAAACATTGCTTTGCAAATATGCAAATATCCATTTATCAGTAAAAGTATGTGCATGGGGACGGTGTGGAACACAGTATGTCTCTCACTGCATTATCCATTCAGCAAGTTTTCTTTGGGGGCTAAAATAAACAGCCAAGTTGTGGCACAGATTTGGTGAAGAATGATGTCTACCATCACCATAAGTTACATGGTTTATACCTTTATTTCAGAATTAAATGTCATCTTCCAACCAGAGAAAACTGGTAAGATATACTGTTTAGGTGTATGTGCACAGAGGCAACCAGTGGCATCGTTGAGCATGCTGAGGTGCGGTATGGATTGCCACAAGCGGTGCAGCCGCAGCATGCTGCAGGATTTTTCTAAGAATGAAACATACAGCATGTTACCCGGTAAGCTAATGGTTATTGGTGCTTTAGGCAAACCGTAGTCATTAGTTTTTATTTGGGCTGCCTCGGACTGTAAAGGAATGGTGAAACACATACATGGTGATGGCCCACATGCCATTTATGAGCCAGTAAATTGTCTCATGTGGCACAACAGGCTATCATTTGGACCAGAATTGTGTCTGGTCTCATCTATCAGTGCTGCCTTCAGACAAAACATCTCAAGAAACACAGCTGTTGTTTTAGTTTATTTTTCTCACTTGCTGTCAGAGAAAATGTGACCTCATGATGCTCAACGCAGTTTGTGGGAGCAATCAAGTGTGACTGCTCCAGCTAAGGAGTTAATTACTGGATATGTTTTGAAATTCATTCTTTTCTCCCTCCATGCCCTCTCCCAAATGGTCCATGCAGAATATCAAGACACAAATTGTCATACTCACAAAACCATGTTATTATGTAAATCCCACATTAAACATTGAAATAATCGACATTGTTTTTCATTTAAAATTAGCACAGAAAATGAAACCAACATCAGAGGATATGTAAAATGCCTGTAACAACAGGTCACTCTGTGCTCCGACTACATAAATACATAATTGAAGCTGCAGTTTTTATCACTTTGCTTTTAATACAGTAGCATGGAAGTGGCTACACATCTCCCAACATAATAACTTCTATTTATGTTTTAGGGCAGCGGACATTATTTTGTGTTTAACACACTTGTCTTTTGTATTAATAGCAAATTGCTGTGTGACAATGAAGCTTTTGATCATAACATGAAATTACTTGTAAAAAACATTTGGATGAAGATTACTTTAATTTACTGAATTTTGTTTTAGGTTTCTGTATTTCCTGTTAACGTTGACATTTAATCAAATAGGTATTTTGTTCTGATTGAAACTATAATATATACTTAAAACCATTTGCATGACCAAATATAGCAGAACATGTGAGGACAACAATAGATAAAAGTCTTTAGAGATTAAGGTTTACAATTTGGTTTTATTCTATCTATAAACATTTGACACATTTCTCTTTAAACTCTCCCTTTGGCAGCCTGGATTACACAAGTTAATCTGTGTATCTCTAAAACATTATCCTGCATTTGTGATTGTGTTTATGGCAGACTCGCTTCACGTGTTAAACTATCTCTGCTCGGGAGATTAAGGGCGTGTATGGGGGGGGGAGGTGGGGTTTACGGGAAGTGCCCAAAAAAACAGGTCAACAAGTTGAGAGCTACACCGAGATTCTTTCAAGGATTACATCCTCATATCTCCTTCCATCTCGAGTATTGAAAACCATGGAAGATGTGCAATGGCTTGCAACAGACATTTTACAGTTGAGGTGTTTTGCTGTCCATTTTCACAACAATAAATAATATCTTTTCTGTTGGTTTGAGGCTGTAACCAGCAGAAATTAGATGGAACAGATGTAATAAACAGGTTAGGGGTCCTGTGCAGTCATTTGAGATGGTTCGGTGTTTGCCCCAATCTTATGGTTGCAAGTCTTTGAGTTAGTGGAAGTCACTTTCTATGCTTTGATCCTGAGAACTATTGAAAAAATATGACTGAAAGAGAGGCACTTAATTGAGTGGTTGTTTAGTCACTATTTTTGTGTTTTTCTTCTTGACAGTTGAGTCCTTTTTATACTGTCTCTAATCCCTTAAGTCTTTTGCAGGTAAGAAACTCCAGGAGGAGAAGCCGCCCGTTGCCGTTAAGGTGTTAGATTAAATCTTACAGTGATTAAATAACAACCATTATATGGCTGTAGCAAATTAATTTCCCCAGTGTCATGTCAGCCTGGCTAACACAGTGTATAGATAGAGCCAACTGTGAGCTGCTGATATTAGCTGTAGTCCTACCAGCTAACCTATTGTCTGGCCTCTGTACAAAAGTCAAAGTAAAATATGAAATCAAATCATTTAAGGAAACTGCCCATTCCCAAAAAGAAGAGCTTTTTATCTGATAGAGAAAACATTCTTGTTCTACAAATAACACAGTAAATCTTACATGAAAGAATTTTATTTTTCTGTGCTTGCCCATGTCTGCAGTTGTAAATGTAACTGTCACTCAGTACATTTGAGCATGATGTAAGTATAGCAGCTGGGGCTGTTAAGCTTGTGTCGAATTAAAGCACGCTTAAGCACTCCGGACTGGTCATAGCGGGCATTTATTTGGTAAGCAAATAGAAAATCCACCATGAAAATGAGCTTTTCAATAGCGTTTGTGCACATATGATACTGAGAGATAAAGATCTTTAAATGATAGCAGTTCACATGGCAGGTGAACTATTTAGCTTCTTTTTTTCTCCAGCAGACCGTCTGAATTGAGCAATCTCTGCCAGCTAAAGCACAATTTGGATTAGCAAAAGCCCCACTGATAGGTCAGCTTAGCCCGTAATGGAGCAGCTTATAGGCCTTGTCTGCATGATTATAACATTCTTAGCAGCCTATATTCATGCATCCAGATGTTACAGTATGAACAGTTCTGCCTCCTTTTAAGCCCGACACAAATTTAGATCACAGTGACATAAATGACTTTTAAAATGTCTGTATGTGTTTTTACAAGGACCTAATTGTTACTGCACTGAAGTTTCTAATGAATGTCTAAAACCATGCGTTGAAGCTGTAAAATAATTCAAGCGATAATCATTTATTTACATTCAATTACTGTACATGTTATTATCTCAAACATGACTTTGCTGAATAAAAGCAACATTATGACAGCTTTAGCTTTTTTCACAACTTTAGATACAACAAACATTTCAGTTTTGACACTTTGAGAAATAATTAAATGTGAAATATGTCTTTTAGTAAATATAAAGATGTGAATAAACTTTACTTTTAAATTGTCATAAATCCTTGTTCAGAAACTATAGTTTTATAATTCATTTTCAACAGCTGAGTTTGTGGCTGTGCTATAAATAAGAGCCCCTTCTAGACTGTTCCAGTTGTTATGATGAAAGACTCTGATAATGAAGTGAATTATCCCTCATGTCACACATACCTGTGTGTGTGCGTGTGTGTGTGTGTTTGTGTGTGTGTAAACCTCAGTGCATTTACCTACACCAAGGATTCAAGGGTGGATTATTACTAATAATACATAGTGATGCTCAGGATTCTCAGCCCAATAGAGAAACAGCCACAACAAAAGGTTTATACGTGGTGGTCAACGATGGGAATTAGTTGAAACGGAGATTACCAGAAATAGCCATAGTATTTTTTTGTAAATGTCTGACAATATGTGCACTACTGGTGGTTAGTGCAGTCTGGCTTGCATGTTCTTCTGATCACACATGTGAGGACTTTTACTTTATTACACCCTGAAGAGGTTGTTTGTGCCACTACAGGTGGGTTGCTACCCAGCTCTATTTTAATGTACAGTACTAACAATTTCAACATAACATAGACATCTAAATTAAGGCTTTTGAACTTTTACTTTATCATTTACAATGTAACATTAGTTTGTGGTGTCAGAAGACTGGGGCCATCCTGCACCAGTTAATGGGAAAATCTGTGGCAGCTTCTGTGCACAACATAGATTTCTGTTGTTTTTAAAAGGTAGGTGCTATGCTAACTACTTAGTTGGTCAGTTGATTTGTTATTGTTGTTTGGGAAGAAGTAATGTTAAGTGTCTTGTTGAATTACTTTTATTTAAAGATCTTTTGAATAAAAACTAAGGCAATAAAACATGCTCTTAAACATCAGTTTATGTCCTGGTGTTTACAAACTAATAGATCCTGAATTCAAGAAGCTCCTTTGGATTTTAACATTGGCACCGATAACCATCCAATGTTAGCTTGACCATAATTTTGCCTTATTCCATATCAACCAATGACCAATTTCCATCCCATCCATTCTTTCTACAATCACTACAGCCAACATCAGTATTTTATAGCGAGTACCCAGGTGGGCCAACCTGCCACAGCAGCTAGAAAGAATTTAACTTGTACCACAGTGTTTGGTTGGTATTTCAGAGGTGACTGCTGCACACAGCATACCACTGTCCATTGTGTGTGTATTAAACTATGTGAGATATGTTGGACAAAGAAATAGAGACGGGGACCTGGTAAGTCTCATAGCAAAGTTATAGATCGACTTCATGGCTCCACTCTCTTCTTGTCTGTTGAAAGCAAAAATCTTGGAGGCTTTCCATATGTAGACTAAAGTTGGACACATTCTCAAGCACACATATGTGGGAATATAAACATATACCTATATATTTCATTTGTATCTGGAGCCTGGATTTGCAAGGCTTAACAATCACCTACTGTGCTTAGTGAGGATGCCATTACAGGAAAAACAGTCTGACAATTTACTGACTGTATCAACATGCCACACAGTGACGTATCACACAGGAGTCACACCATGTTTAAAATGATATACAGTGTTTACAAAGCAGTACAGGATCATGCATATTATTGTGATCTAAAATCACATAAAGCCGCAGGCTGCCACACTCACTAGAACAGTCCCTCCTCCAGAGAGGGTCGTTTCTGTTTAACACATATAGTTTGGTGACCCGTTGCAGCTGGTGGAACATATTGCATATTTTGCATATATATTTAGATTTTTTTTTTTTTTTTACTCATTTTAAGCACTATTTAAATATTGGGATCAATACCGATTCAACTGCTATTCCATATCAATGTACTAATGCTGTTTTGGCCATTATGGCAAGGGGTCAAATGTGAGTCACAATTGCTGTTCCAGTGGAAATACAGAGTAATTACAATGCAATTACATGTTTCTTCGTATGACTTCAATCAACTCAATGATTCAATTTAGAATGAAATAAATTATGATAAAAAGGACAGAAATAGATAGCTTGATAGCTAGATAGATATTTTAGATAGATAATTAGAAAGATAGCTATAGGCCTATAGTGTTAACAAAGTGGTAAAACGTAATTTCAAAATCTTTCAAAGCTTTTTTTTTGTAGTTTTTTTGCCGGACTAGCTCCTCTCACAATCTGGTGATCTGATCAAAACACGATCTTGACTTCAATGGCTCCGGACTAAAGAGAGTTACATGCTAGAGGTACTTCTCATCACCTTTGAGGCTGGACATTCATTCACTGTGGAATTCAAACATAAAACGATGGCTGGAGCCTCAGAGACTGACTCTTGTAATGTATTCCACCTTCGCTGAAATTCAAAGTTATGGATTGGCAAATTAGCTATACTGGCTTATCCCATTTCTGCTGCTGATTATCAGGGCTGTGGATGAAGTTTGTCCTTGTCATGAGAAAGTACAAGACACCCACACCATTTATCCCTGTGAGATTCCTGCTAAGCTTGAAGGATGGCGAGCGTACTATTCAGACAAACTTATTTTAAATTGTTAATTGGTCAAACATGAAATATCCTTTTCTTGAACGCTAAAATTATTGTCTGTACCTATCTATCAAAAGGTGAGTTAGAACAATGGTGATTAAGCATATGACTCACTGATGAAAGCGCTTGTATTTGCTTCTTTGTCAAGTAATACAATCTGAGTGTCTGAGGCAACTTTCCCACCCTAAATTTAAATGGAGTGCACCGTTAGTGACGCTATTAACGTTACTCAGCAGGGGCTGCTTTCCCCTTACTGCCATAGGTGGAGCTTATCACTCCCTATTATGCTGCATCCCGTTGTACACAGTAATTGGGAACGTCCTACGAGGTAAGAAGCATGAATCGGATGTCTAATGCAGCTGATTCTGGGTTGGGTTTATCAAGACGTTTGTGCCTGTTTCCAGGTGTTAATGTTTGAAAAGTATGACTTAACCAATGCAGGCTATTTACAAACAGGACGCACTTGGGTAAAATTGCAGATTGCCTGCCACATGAGCAAGAAGAGACAAGTTGCGCTTTCAATATGTGTTGTGGGAGGGTCATGGGAAAGTGGCAGTTCCCACCAAGAAGGTAGAAGGATATGCGTAACGTGCGCCTAATTATATATCAGGGTATTTTCAAAGACTGCCAGTATAAACATGTCTCTATTCTGCGGGTGAGGAAATCTCTGCCTCTTAAAACCAGGTGCAAACCAGCCACAAGCAGGTTTCCTCAAGATTGCCTCCTAGTTAAATGGCAGCAGTGATCCGAACAAGACAAAGATAGGCCAAGCTGAAAAGATTTTTGGAGGATTACACTTTTTTAGTGGCGTGAACACAAAATCATTAAGCGTTACAGATTAAGCAGCCATGCAATATTACAGTTACCAGAAGAATTCAAAGATGACATCTCAGACTCAGCGTTCACATTCCATTCCAGAAGTTGTTAAACTCCTCGCTACATTACAAATATTGGCATCAGGATCATTTTAAACAGTCATTGCATCAGCAGTAGGAATATTCTGCACTCAGCCGTATCACAGCACCAGTACCACTGTGCTACAGGCGCTGAACTGGATGTTTGGTAAATATGACGAAAACTGAACGTGGAGGTTCACGCTTTTCCCCACTTTTCCGTCAAAGTGTAGCTTATAGAAGGGAAGTTATCATAAACATGTGCTTGTTTTGCTACTCAGGAATGGATGCTGACTCGAACACTGCTACCATTTTGCTAATAAACTCGTTTTCTTCTGCTAACCAGTTACATTTTATATAGTTGATTTATACTTATTAAGCTTCAAATAGTGTTGGTTGACTAACTGAAGCATTTATGGTACAAAAATGGAGTCTAGCTTCCCTTGGTGGTAAGTGGAAATACTTACTAAAAGGTTGATAAAATATGTAGACCAGCGGTAACATGTATTGCTGTTCTCGGGGCAGACAGACACTGAGGCTGACATTCTCCAATGTGTCCCATAAAACAGGTTTTATGGGACACAGTACCAAGTTTGCCTGCCATAATTATTCCCTGATATTCCTCCTGACATTTTGTGAGTTACCTTAAATTTCTATAAAAGGAGAAAACTGCCAAATTCTCAGAATCGAGTTCTGTCTGAATTACTGGATATATGCTCTAATGTCTCGCACAGAGACGGAAAGAGTTTGTTCAGCCTCCTCCTTTGTGGTGTCATACTGACCTACAGCTCCATAATGAATTGGAAAAAATGGAGAGAAAAAATGACTGTGATAGGTAATTTCCTGGAAAAGTTCTTGTCCAGGTGTTAAACTGATAGTGCTGCCAAAAATAACCTATTGGAAATGAAAAAAAGTTGGGGAGGTGGGGGAGGAAAGACAGGCAACCCTCTTTCCTTTAAGATTTCTCTACATTACGTTCAACATACCTTAGGGCAACAGTCAGCCAGAGTCATTCATTTGTGCTCTCTATTAAACAAAATCAGACACATGCTGTTCAATTTGGTGTATTTAATACCCGGTTTTATTCCATTTGTTTCTGATGATGGCTTCAGCCATATGGCCTAGCTCTGATGGAAAACAGTTTTTATCTTCTGTAGCCACTTGTTTATCCACACAGTAATTATTGATGTCCCTCAATCTTGTCATCTTATCAGATGCTGTATCACTGAAAGCTTGGTGCTCAGGGTTGATCGGAAATAGCCAGGAATGCTCTCATTTTGAGATTACATTTTCAGAATTTTACATATACTGTTGGGCCTCAGATGCAAATATCTAACCATAAATAGAGGAATCTGTGTGTGTGTGTGTGTGTGTGTGTGTGTGTGTGTGTGTGTGTGTGTGTGTGTGTGCGCGTGTGTGTCCGGCTTGCGCTACATCCCCAGACTGCTTATTGCAGTTCACCGGCTCCACTACAAACGAAGAGCGTAAGCGCCTCTGTGGGTCAGCGGGGGCAGGTTTTTAAAAAAGTGATAAGCAACAAATCTAGCTACTCTCTGTAGAAGAGAGACGCCAGTAGGTGTAAAGGGATGTCGCTCTTGTGACCACAACATTCACCTCTATTTGTCACTTCTGACTGAGGAGCCAACAGGCGCATCATGTAGCGGGCCAGCACCTTGCATGGCAGCTCCATCACCATTGGTGTATGGAAATTGGGTGAATTAAGCCAAATTGTAAAGCGCTTTGTCCGGTAATGTAAAAAGGTACTATATAAATGCAGTCCATTTACCATTTACCATCGGATGAGTTGTTTCTTCGCGAATGGACACGCCACCTGCCATGTTTCAAGCAGCAATACTGGGAAATAGGGTTTTATAATTGCATTTTGTGACACGTTGTTTGTGAGAATTTACACAGAAGAGTTGTGGAAAATAAATTACTGGGAACCAAGCCATTGGCTTCCAAACAGGCACATGCTCCAAACGGGCACCGCACTAGTGTTTTATAAAGTCTCATGGAAATGTCATGTACTGAATGAGCAAGAACAACCAATACAGGGAAAAACATGTAAAAAACTATGCGGTCAGGCAGTGCAGAGTTTTCTCTTCGGTCAGCTTCAGTGAAATGATTGCAACCTAAAGTGCCAGCCATTTTTCTCAGACAAGGAAATCTATCATGTTCAAACTGTCATATTAATTGGTTCTGCTTAACTGAGCCGGATCTGCAACATTTCCAGGATGTAAATTTTAGCCTTTGACTCTGACGTATTCAGGTGTGACTTCCAATTACTGTTGGCCGTTTTATACTTTTCTTTGAGCTAATACACATTTTGAAAGGGTTTATACTGTATGGAAGATGTAGGAATGAATGAAACATAATGTGTTTGATATAGAAAAAAGTATTAACTTTAGGTCAACTGTAATTTAAAAAAATACTTTACGAAAAGGGAACTGCCGTTTTCTATTGAATGGCCTGTTGATATTGTTAACCTGTGCATATATTGAACATACTAGCGTATTTTTTTTTTCCAGGCAGTAGTTTTCTCTTTGTGTTCCAAATACACTAAATTAATAAATGACACTGACATTTCTTCCATGGGTGTGTTTGCCGCCACTGAAAAATTGGGACCAGGACATCACAACTGCTTGTTTTTGTAGTGGCAACATCAATAACATTGAATATTGAGGGCAGTTGTGATCAAATTGACTGAGTTCTTATCAGCTCATCTAAAGAAAAATAAACAAATAAGCAAAGAACATTCAAAAAAGAAAATCCTCTTTCAGACAAGTGGCAGACTGCTGTTGTTTGTTACAGCACAGATGAGCAATTATGTAAGCATCTATTGTTAGTTTAGGGTTTGTACCGTACATTTATTTATAGGCTTTTGAGGAGACACCAGTGCCTTTTTTATAGCCAGTAATGTTAAAACTAGACAAGGACATTGAAAAAAGTAATATCCTCTGAGTTTGTGATGTGAGATAAGATTGCTTCCATTTTCTCCCACAACTTTAAGACAGTTAAAATAAACTAATTTTCCAGCTCATATACACTGTTATGGACAAATGATACGGGGTACTACAGCATCCCAAACATCCCTATATTTCCCTTGTTGTCACGCGTTATTTCATGATGTTTTAGATTTCAGTGCTGCAGTCTGGTGATGTAAGAAGAGAAGTAGCTGGCTTGCCCACTGTTGGAAGTGGGACGGTCTTTAGGGAATCTTAGGAATAGAGTCGGGAATAAGGTTTTGATCAGGACCAGCTGTCACTTCTGTCCTCAACTATTTTGTTGAAGCCCACAGTCCTGCAGAAGTACAAGTATAATTGGTTTATTTAGAGTGGGGAGGTTGTGTTGTGTTTTAATAAATCAGTTTTATTGTTCTTGCCATTCAACAGACATGGTTTACTTGGTATGGTTTTTACTCACTAAAGTAACTTTACTTATAGACAGCAACAATAATTATGTAGATTTTTTAATTATGACAGGATACTTTGCCTTAAATCCATGAAGTCTGTGATCCATCAAGGTCCCGGGCACTGGGGGTGGTGATCACCATATCCTGTAGGCTTTAATCACGTGTGTTAAACAGTTAAGGGAGATTGCATCAATCATAACATAAACAGCCTGTCCATGGCAAATAACTGTGAATGACTGTGTTTATTCAATTAAAGCTAAAAATGTGGTTGCAAATCTGAAGTATTTCTTCATAAAAAAATCAATTGTATGGACTAAATAAGCAAATACACTATTTATTAAGAGTTTAACTTAGCTAATCAGCTTCATTAAGACTGTTTTGAAATAGTTTTATCTGATTTGATTGACAGTGACCAAACAACTCGCCAACTGTCATTAGATTGAGATTTTACTAAATTCTGACTGGTGCACAGAAGCAGATATTTATATATATATATATATATATATATATATATATATATATATATAAATATCTGCTTCTGTGCACCAGTCAGAATTTAGTAAAATCTCAATCTAATATATTTAGAAACTTTGCAAAGCAAAGAAATGGACTGGTTTGTGAAAAAAATGTGTAAAGAAGAAAAAGGGACGAGTAACAGGTGTGAATAAGGAGCGTCAGGGTGAGGCGGCATTTGCAGGTTTCACCAGAGTTTCATTCACGTCCAATATGTAAATGAAAGAATGTGAAGACGAGAAAAGATATGGTGAAATATGTTGCCCTTTAAAGAATCTACTATAAAGATTATAGTCATGTAATGCATGCAGTATATGTTTGTCAAGCAGCTTGATACTAAGAGAAGAAAATGTTCATGTAAAAACAAAATCACAATTTAACTTCGGTCTACAGTATGTATATTATTACATAACTAGATCCAGTGAATAGCTTCAAAGCAAGCACAGGATCCTTCCTCTAAACTCAGGTGAAAAGGTCAGATTTGGGTTGAGAAAAACAAAAACAAACCAAACTCCACCATTACCTGAGTCTGATCTGATCACAGAGAATGGCGGCATACTCTGTATTTGTTTTCCTCCTTAAAACTGCACCTTAACTGTGACAAAACAATGCCTCCCACTCCAACAGACCCACTAAGACCCTTTGCTCTGGCCTGTAGGCTTGTTTTTTATGTGTTCCAAACATGTACGCATCCACTTGTCGAGAGCCAAGTGAAGAATGACTCATTTGACCGACCAACCGTTTTCTTTTCTTTTTTCTCCACCTCTCACTAACCAGTGTCTCTGTTCTTGTTTTGCTGTAATCACTAACATGTCATTCAGGATGTAATAATGGGATTATTCATTGCAAAGTGACCACAGCATCTCTTACTGCAAATGTCCTGACTGACTGTTGTTGATGAATAGCCGCTTACACCCTCGATTGATATTTAAAATACGGCTCGAACTAACACCTCAATACAAATGCCTTCCGTTATCCTTTTTTATTGTCTGCCTGCACTGACAGTTAAGGTGTTGGTTCACTGAGAAAAATGCCTGTTTTCAAAAAAAAAAATTCTACAGAGAAATGACTGTCAGCTTCTATCTTTCATCATTTCTTTTACAAAACGTAATTGCAAAATCCCTAACAGACAGATTATTTAAAATTTACAGAAAACCAAAAAAAAAAGACATTTCTCCTGTATAATTTACACCTCAATATCATTATTTGTAGGAATTATTTAGTGGATCAGAGTAGTCTGCCCACATCACTGGCACCATCTCCAAAATGTGCTCTCCAAAGACTCAGGAGCTTATTATGAGTGGACTCCTTTAGAATAATTGATTGTATTTGACATGACATGGAGAAAGCTTGGCTGATTGATACTCTGCAGCAAAGCCCTGGTCAATCCAAATGAGAGACTGGGGGAGCTTTTATTTCTCTGCCAGAGTTTATTAGAAACAACTCTGATTCTCTGGAGAAACTTTCATCCTCCAAAAACAGCTTGGACCTATTAGTATCTGGGAATGTAAATTAGCGTGATCCCTCACCTCATCATGCATTGAAATATTCCCCTTACAATAGTTTGACAAAACATAATGAAACATTGAATTAAATGCTGGGCCATGTTCCAGAGCACTTTTGCGGTGGGCGTTAAGGCATGAAGAGTTGTGATTATCTGCAAAGATTAGTTTCTGTCCTAACAAATACAAAGATTTGCTGTGATTTGATGAACTGCACATTCGGAATGATGAATCAACCTTGAGAGATGACTGGGCATCCTCCGAATGTGAATTTTATGTGGAATGGGTGTGAAACAGATTTCCTTCCTAAGTTATAGTACAGGATCTCAAAACAACTACAGAAGTGTAGTTTTAAAGGTTCATGTTCTACTTTACTATATATTTATTTGTCTGACTAATAATGTTTCAGTGATATTTAATGAATATGGTTGCAAAACACATTCTCACTCCCATCTCGTAGAATACAGATGTTTGGTCAGGTGCCTTTGTCGTTGTTATTGACACTAAAAGTCTCCTTTAGCGTCTTATCTAAACATGCCCGGTCGGGACTATTGGCGTTTTGGACGTTTTAACGCTGTTAGGATACGGAAAAGGTTGTGGGTGGTACGCAGAAATAACGGTACGGTTGAGTTTAGGAAAAAAAATGTGGCAGGGCTTCCGCTTCCGTGACAAGAGGGAATATCAGGACAGTTGAAGAAGAAAGCGGCTTTTGGAAAGGTGCTACGCAGGAGACAAACCCCGGTCTCCTGCGTGTCTTGTGTTTGACACATCCACCACCCCGACCAATCTCCCTGTGTGGAATTTCTCCCTTTCCTTTCTACTTGCTAAACCACATGTAGCTGCTGCTCTCCCCAGTACATTATACAAACACGCTGAAGGGCGCCGTCTTCGTCCGTTCAGACGCTGACAGCTACTGTCCAAACGTTCGTATTTTTTCGAGTTTGGAGCAAGAACTTGTTGGGGGTTGCAAGGGATTTTTTTTTTTTAAGAATCCAGTAACGAGACTACATTCAGCTGTTTTTCAAGGAAATTAAATGACTCTCAACTATTTTTTAGTATCACAGTCATATTCTGCATGAGCTGCTATTAGTCTGTCTGTATTAGTTTCATGCATCCACTTGATCTCTCAACGCAACCAAGTAATTCTACTGCATGCCTCTCACCATAGGGAGCATTAAAAGTTACTTCATGCTCCAAGTAGAGGCGCCTTTATCTTCACACTTCTATTTCCTATGTAAATAAAGCTTTGGGCTTGTTTTTTCAAATGCAGGAAAGTAAATGTTATGTGGTATGTCCTCGGTCTAAGGCAGTAAACAGCAGATGGTTTGCAGGGCCTCTTTAGCGCTATGGATTTTATTTACCTACCCACCTGAATGACCTGTTTTGAGCTGAGCAGCTGATGCAGAGAAAGAAGAAGCGAGAGTTAACAGTTTGCTTTTGTTTACTCCAGTTCCACTAGACTGCAAGGCCAAAGGAGTCATTTGCCATGCACCGAGAAATTAGCTTGTCTATCAGCATTTTGATTTCGATCCCGCCTCGTCATCCCACTGACATTTTAGATGTACATGATCCATGACTGATTCCCAATCAAAGTGGAGCTTCTGTAACATATAACATAATGTATTTGGCTCGAGCAGTTTCCATTGTTGTACAATGAAATGCATGATGATTAGCGTTGAGCCCATGAGGACAATTGTTTGTATTATGCACGCCTTTAAAAGGTAACCTTGAACATTGCACATCTGTCCTGTCAATTGGATATGCTCCAAAGATGCACAGCACATAACCAGTGAGACACTTCCGCTCAGGTCCATACAGTAGGATGTTGGTTGTTTCAAGGTGATTTGCTGTGGTGTATCTGAGCTTTTATTGTAATTACTCTACATGGTTATGTTGCACCCTTGGACCACCTACTCTACTCTGGAGTTGAGTTAGATGGTAGACAGGGCTAAAGTCCTTGAAAGGTTACAAAAATCTTTAGCCATTCATAACTGTAAGAGAGGAAGTGTAGAAAGTGATGGAATATAATGAAAACTAATACTCTTTCTGGTCACTATGCTATCAGTAGATATGTTAAATATCCCATTACAGGCCCAAAAGTAACCACAGTTCTATGCTGTCAAGAGACAAACATAATCCACAGGGAAATTACCCATCAGGAAGGCAATACTCTTACTGAGATGCAATTACCAGACCACTTGTGATACTTTCAGCCCAGTATCCATGGTTCGTGTGTATATGTGTGTGTGTGTGTGTAAGGGTGGTCGATATGTGCATAACAGCTTTTATGTTTTGCAGAGTAAATTGGATTCTTTGCTGGAGAACAGTTAATTTAGAAAATGTCCAAGATGCAAATGATTGATGTGAGTATATCGTTACAATTGTAGGTTTGTGGTGCAGGGCAGCTTAATGGAAAGAATATTACAGGGAGGAGAAAATGGCTTTTATCCCAGAAAATAGAGAATCTTCAGCACTAACTCTGTCAATCTCCAGATTAGAAATAATTTGGATTTTGGTTCAGGCTTTATGTATTAATTTCCAAACAAACATGACTTAATTTGGGGAAGGAAAAACTCTGTTGATGCTAAGATTTTCTTTTACTTTATATTTTATTGTGGCGGTCCTGGGCTCCTGTTTGTTAGTAGTAAAATAAACAGAGTATCTCACAGAGGATTTAATGTACCAAATTAGCACTGAATCACATAGCCTACAAACAAAGAAAAGAGCACGGATTAGAATGAACATCAGTGGGTTTTTTATGAGGATTTGCTTGAGGCAAATGCTATGCTTTATTATTAATACTAAAATAGAAACAAGACTTGCTCCTGTGCGTATGAGCTACTCATCCTAACAAACCAAATTAAACATAATATTTGCGGTGGTGGCAAATGGCTTTCCATTGTTCTGGAGATACATTTGTTAAGCCGGGGATTTATCTATTGTACTACAAATTATCACCTTCAATCTGATAATTAATCACTGCTGCCTTCAATGAACAGCCCATAACCTTAAACGTAGCACAGAGAAGAGAAAAAAATCCTGCATCCATTGCAAGGGAAGCGCATGTGCATAAGAAATAAAACTGCCTGCACAGAGCATGAGCCTTGCATGCATAATAAATGTATGACAAAACAATACCCTAGGCACCCCAGTATTAATGATATGCGGCGAACTCATTATTAAAGTTCCAAAACAGCTCCTGGAGTAACACAGATGGAGTCAATTAAGCAATGAGCATACTTGCTTGCCTGCCGTTTCATCCTCTTTCTTTTATCTCTTGCATATTACTCCATGGATGTAATTAGCTGTATGTTTCTCCTCACAAAATAATGTCCAGTGATAATAACAGTTATTTTCACTTGTAATATCACATAATGCACTGCTTAATAAATTTGCTCGCACTGTGTCCTTGGGTATTTTATTTGCACTGCAAGAGGTGTTGAGGATAATAATGTGCTAAGCTGTTTTTTTTCTCTCTCTTTCCCTGTTTGTGTTCCCAGAGACCTGATGCCTTCAACGCTGGAAGGGCAGATCACCATGGAGAAGACGCCCAGCTACTTTGTGACTAACCATGCCCCAAAGCGGATCCACTCCATGGCCAGGGACATCAAGCTTATTATAGTGGTGCGTAATCCTGTCACTAGAGCCATTTCAGACTACACACAAACTTTGTCCAAGAAACCTGAGATTCCCACCTTTGAGGTCCTGGCTTTTAAGAATCGGACGCTGGGTCTTATAGACGCCTCATGGAGTGCATTGCGTATAGGAATATATGCGCTCCACTTGGAGAGCTGGATGCAGTATTTCCCTCTCTCCCAAATGCATTTTGTCAGTGGGGAAAGGCTCATTGTGGATCCCGCAGGCGAGATGGCCAAAGTGCAGGACTTCTTGGGACTAAAACGGATCGTCACAGACAAACACTTTTACTTCAATAAAACTAAAGGATTTCCGTGTCTGAAGAAGCCAGAGGACAGCAGCACTCCCAGATGCCTCGGCAAGTCTAAAGGGAGAACTCACCCTAAAATTGACCCAGATGTGATTCGACGGCTGCACAAGTTCTACAAACCCTTTAACATGATGTTCTACCAAATGACTGGCCAGAACTTTGAATGGGAGCTGGAGGGGGACAATGAATCTCATAGCTCTCAGGACTAGTAGACTGTGGCATGGCACAGCGCAGCCACACCACCAGCCTTCTTCAATAAAACTACTATTGTCTCGCTTTGTCTTCAGAGGGAGCGCTTGAGCACGCCAATCAATCATGGCTGTCTTTGCCGTGTCTGTATCCATTAGCAAGAGTTTACTGACATGCTTTTTCTCTCCCTTCGATACTAATGTTGTTGATGATGGCAACTCATTATTGTATATACTAAACATAAAAATATTTATATTTGTGAAAAGGAGATGCTTTATTCATTTTGTTTTTAAAGCATAGAGCTGATATAAAAACCATGTTGACTATGACAATGCATGCGATAAGTTAAGTGTCCTTACCTCATGAGCCCTAAGGCCAAACTCTGCCTGTTTCTTTTCCCTTTACTTTCATTTTTGCAGTTTGTTGCCCTCACGCCCACTCACCAGCATCAAGTACAAAAGGCTATTCTATTTCAATAGCTAAGGCCATGAAGTGTTCTGTATTATGTCTTTCCACACTGTCCTGCTGCTTTAGAAGAGAAAGAAAAATGATAAGACATATAGTACAATAATCCTCTGACACATGCTCATCTTTTCAGTTGTCCATATTCTGAGTGGAGACAATCCTGTTTTGTCTAAGTTTACCAAAGTGTTCATTTACTCAGTGTTGTGGTTGCTTTGCACTCATTAATTGCACACATAGTCAAAAAGAGAGCTGATGTACAGTGACCATCATTCAATTATTGGATTGTTTCACTGCTTAGTTAAACATTAGCATACTGATGACCATGCACTCAGATGTGGTGCAGTATCAGTGATTTTTGGCATAATTTGACAAATAATCTGTCTACTGCAAATATCGAGGGTTAGCTTTGGATCAAAAAATTCTGCATCTTGACAGAAACAATTTCCCGTCGCACAAAACCCACCCAAAATATCAGGTAACTCTCGCAGTCCTCGACTGTTTGCCTCACGACCCTTCTCTTGTTGCAGTAACACATGTCAATGAGGGTGAAGAACAACACCAGAGGACCGTGCAGAAGTTTGTTAACAAACATCTGCTGCGACGCGGTCTTCTGTCGTTAGAGATTAATGGCGTGTTAAATAAGCCGCTGCCGCTGGAACAATGTCAATGTCAGAGAGAATTTACTGTCAAGGAAAAGCTACATACATGCCCAGGTAAATTACCAAGCCATTACCGTATGTACTTAAATTGAACGAGATGCTGTGTTGCAGAGAAATGTGCTGTAATCAGAGGTTTAATTGTGATCAACAGAACTAAATGGGTGGATGAAAATAACAGGGTTTTGCTGTGAAATGCTCTTTTATTCATGCAATGAAATAACAACATGACCCATCATTTTTTTCTTTATTCTTTATTTTGCATAATTGCTGTGCGTCTGTCTGTTGTCTCTGGACTTTTCATCAATTGAGACAATCAATACAGCCAATGAGTCAATAAATACAGTCTGCTACACATCACTGGTTGCTACAGCTATGATGCATTGCTCTGTTAATCTTCCCTGTTCTCTTGCCATGGATGGCTGGATTGGTTCACTCTCTGCAGACCTCTCTGTCACCCTGGGGAGGCCGGCACCAGCAGCTACTTACACAGAGCAATTGATTCAATCAAAGTAAGCACTATACTGCCCTTTGTAGCGCCAAGCCTGAACACTTACCTCTGAGTCTCACTATCCCAGAGTCACAACTTCCACTTTAAGGCTTCTCTGTCTAGCCATCTTTTGGTGTTTTTTTGACAATCTCTCTGCCTCTCCTCTCTTTCTCTCTCCGCAAACTTCATCCTCAGAGTCGATGTGGTTTCAGAATAGGCACACGCCCCGTATAAAGATATCTACAAGCAAGACATGCTAATCATACTTTTAAGAAAAGCCTGTATGATTATTTATTTATTCACTTTTTTTTTCCCACTCAAGCTTTGGAACGTGTATAATCTACCTTCCAAACCAGACAGTCCCTCCTACTCAGTGTAGAGATGCTCAAAGAAATCCACAGAAGGCACCCTACAGGGTTGTTAGGAAAGATGAGGACTCCATTTTCCCATTTATGAATATGCACTCCGGTTATCATTTGCATTTCCAGGATGACACACATGAGGGAATTCCTTTCCTAAGTCAAAACTTGGATCCAACCTCTCGTTAACAGATACACACACACACATACACACACACGCACAAACACACTTTTTTCTTTTGTACCTCTTGCTTGTTTTAGGTACAGGCGGAGTACTGTGATATATCCTGCGAGAGTTGCGACGCATAAAAGGCATGCTAAGCTGTCCTTCATGTGTTCCTCCCGGTGGGGGTCATGCAGCACTATGTGGTTCATCAGCATCAAGTAAAGAAGACTGCGATGATAGATGAGCATCGCCTGCTCAAACTGTCACTGCTCCTGTGCCATCGCTTTAAAGTGAAGTACAAATTCGTATTTGTCTGTCGTTACTGACAATGTGGCAAAGAGCTGAAACGGTAATTCACAGCATGAAAAAGCTACTTGGATGCACTTGAAATTATTTGCAATTGCAGCTTGTGTGTTTATTTTGGGTTGAAAAGCTATAATCTGTGCATGAGAGGTGCTTCAAAGTGTTCACTTTTCTGTTATATGATCTATAATTATATAGTGCTGTAGGGAATAACTGAAGGATACAGCAAAAACAAGTTTGAAACTCAGTTTGAAACCAAACCACTGTGAAAAGTTTGGCTGCAGAAACGTGAATGTTTGTAGAAGAAGCATCCATTATTAACAACTAATTGGTTTTTCACTTAATTTGACTCAATGGTTACACGCTGAGGCACAACGATGTCCACTTCTACAATGAACTTCCCACTAATACACTTATTTAGCCTCTAATGTCCTTCTTTTGGTGCCCATTCACATCCAAATTTCTTGAAGACAAAAGGTGTGCAAAGGTTTGAAATTCAATTAAAAA
Organism: Etheostoma spectabile; assembly: GCF_008692095.1. Classification (NCBI taxonomy): domain Eukaryota; kingdom Metazoa; phylum Chordata; class Actinopteri; order Perciformes; family Percidae; genus Etheostoma; species Etheostoma spectabile. The sequence continues at coordinate 16,137 of NW_022602566.1, read as the reverse complement.
ACATTGTTTATTTGTATTGGTAACATACAGTCTGCTGAAAATTAGATGCACACACTCCTACTACACTCATCATTCTCATCTGAAATGAAATCAGTCATTTATCCATATTACAATTGTATCTGCATGGAAATGTTCCCAAGGTGGCTTAGTTACTCATTGAATGTGCCTGGTACCCATGCACCATAATCTTATTGATCACCAAAATAAGGATTAAGCACAATTCCGCTCTTGCTCTCCTTTTATTCTTTATTTTCCAATATCTTTGTCTTCAGGTGTATAGGAGGAGTGAAGGCTTCTTATTCAGAAAATAAGAACAATGCATCCACTGGTTGCCAAGGACAAACTGTACATTAGTGACTGAATTGATATGATTCAAAACCAACACTAATGTCTATCCCCTCTGTTTCTTCAGCAAGAATCCTCATAATTGTACCACAGATTACAGTTATTTTAGTGTTACCCTGCTTTGTTGATTTCACAGCTGAAACAGATGTTGAAACTAAGAGTGAAGTTGCTGTAATAACCATCACTGTTATGAAACAATCTGATCCCGATTGTTTTGTGGTTTGGATCCTATCATCTACTGGCTTGAACTCTGACTTAAGCTCAGAGAACAAAGTGACACAATGCAGGGTTGAGAACACAACGTTCTTAAGGTTTGATAAGACACAATAATATAAACTGTACATTTTCTAACAATCGTTCCAATCACTTTCCAATCGATTTGGGAAGTGGGGGTGCTGCCTGTGTTAATGACAAGAGTGACTTTGGGTTTGCTATCATTGATGTCTCTTGTCATCTCCTGCCAATCATATTTCTCTTGACACGATTGCGATTCAGCCTACATATAGCATGCACATAGGGTAACCAGACGTCCTGAAAAATTTGTGACAATCCCGAAATACAAACAGTGGTTACGAATCCCAAATCCTCCCATAATTGTCCGGAAAATTAGAACAAATTCTCAAGAGCAGACTCTTGAGTAGTTATAGTCTGAAACATTAAAAACTGGTCATTGGGATTGAGTCGTCCTGCAGCCAGCTCCCGTGAGCTGCTACATGGGCGGCTAGGCACACATTTGGGTAAATGGGCCTACCCATTGCTATTTTCATTCATTGATGAAATGGAGGCTCAGGCTGGTGGACCCGATGAACACGTAGCTAAAAAGTAAAAACGTCTCTGCGGGGACCGGGGGGACTGGGTAGGAAATACCCCTGGATTACGGCAGTTTTACGTGATGCAAGCAAAACGTTTGCAATGTAAGGAGTTTGGTATTTCACACGGAGGGGAGTCTGACGTCAGGCTGCATGCTAGCAGCAAACTACACACAAGTTAGTGATAGTATATATCTAACAACACAGCACTGTACATATCAACACTTTGGTCTCATCCTTGGGAAGATGACGCCATAATAAAATAGCTGCTGTTAATCAGATTTGTTTTTTGTACTTTTGGGTTTACATGACAGTTGAATTCCTAAATAGAAATAATAAATCATTTTGGTGCAGAGCTTTAAAATTCATTTTAAGGCCCACCTGCTTCTCTTCATAGTCATCAGATTTATCTACCATATAATCAATAATTTTGCAAAAAAAATGCTGATATCGTTGCTTGTTACTAACCTAGTTCTGGGGCGTTTACTCCCCGGAGTCCTTATGTTTTCTTTTTGCCCAGCATATTTCCTTGGATTAGGATGGCAACAAGATCTTGGTTGTAGCTGTCGCCGTGGACCTGCTGCACTCCCTGCTATGCTCTGCGATGCCCCTCTGAACCCTGCTGCATCCCACTAACGCCGCCTACCTGCTATGCCACGTTACACCCTGTAATGTCCTGCTGTGCCCTTCTATGACATGAACTACTACTACTACCATTTTTAGTCACTGTTCCATTATCTTTATTGTGACTATTATTGCCACTGGGCATCGCACCCCCAACCCGCACCGTCAGACACCGCCTACAAAGAGCCTGGGTCTGTCAGAGGTTTATTCCTAAAAGGGAGTTTTTCCTCACCACTGTCGCACGCACTAATGCTGCTCTTGGGGGAAATACTTGAATGGTTGGGGTTTTGTAAATTATAGAGTGTGTCTAGACCTACTCTGTAAAGTGTCTCAAGATAACTTTTGTTATGATTTGATACTATAAATAAAACTGAACTGATTAAAGTCCACAATGACAGGACTGAAATTATTTTTAAATGTCTTCCATCACACATGGTTCCTATAGCCTCACATCAACAGTTCCTGCCATTTGCACAGACCAGAGTCAGCAGCAGAAGTAATCAATTCATCTGCTGCTTCCTGAATCAGGAACGTCCTCTTCAAGCACCTCAGGAGAGGAAGAGCATCTTCTCATGAATCTTGACTCAAAAGCTTTTCTCTCCTCTGTGCTGTTGGAATGATTTTCCATCCCCTCAGCCACACTATACTCTTCTTCCTCGTTTTTCTCTCTCTCTCGCTCTCTCTCACACACACAAACACAGACCTGCGTGAAATCTTTACAGCAACTAAAATTTTAGTAATCTTGTGTGTTTTAGCTATGACTTGAATGCTCTAAAATACCTATTTGAGGTCTTTGAATAGAAACATTACAACTGCAAATTTTGACGATGTTAGAAATAAAGAGAAAACGTTCAAACATCAATAAAACGTCAATTTAAATGCCAGCAATGTTGCTGAAATACAGGCTGCAGAAAAGTCCAGCACACATAGAGCTTGTTAAGAATCTATGTTTACCCTAGTTGTGTTGTTTACCATCAAATCAGTTTCTGTCTTCTGTTAGTTAATGAGATGGTGTGTTCAGTTCAGGTTTTGTGGGATATTAAAAGGTCCGCTTGAGCAAAAACAATCATCATTCAAAAGAATAAAAAAAAAAATGCCACACAGCGTCACAGTTAATATCTAATCACCAATTAAACACTAATCACTGAAAGATAAACCTGTTGATGATGTCAACCAATAAATTAGGCATACATAGCCTGATTAATGTATGTTTAATGAAATCGGCAGAAAATCACATTGCCTCCTCAAACTGTGCTATGATGATAATGTGGAGTAATCCAGTTACAACTGAATAATATTAACCCAGTAGTCCCAACACCCCTCCTACTTTATTAATACTCACAATAGCAACATTTCTCTCTTGTTAAATTTCAATTTTAATTTGCTTTATTGGCATGAAAAAATCAATACTGTGTGGCATCTGTGTTGCCAAAGTATAGGAAAAAAAGGAAATGACTGAGTAAATACATGTAATAATGAAAGTAAACAGGATACATATATCATTGAAGATAATAAAATACATACTGTCCCTCAACAAATAATGTGTAAAAAAACACTACTAAAAATAATAAAAAATACAATTCTCTAGAAGACAGGTGGCAGGAGAGGACATATTCAGCTGCTAGGCATGCCATACTTGTATCTTTCCCTAACATAAAAAGGAGGCTTGTTGTCCTTAGGGTAAGCAGTGAAGCCTGCTTTGAAATTTAATTTTTAAAATATGTTATTCTTATGTCTTTGTATATGGGCAATGTGCATACAAAATATATTTATGTTTCAATGGTGGCAGTGCGTACAAACACATTCCTGGTCTCTCCAATGTAAATGGCGCCCTCTTTTCCAATTGATTGTCACTGATTCTGTGTTTTGTTGGAATTTGTTTTTTTATGTTTTGAGACATTCTACTTGGATATCTTCAGGGATTAATAACAGAAGTTTGTGTTTATTTTCATTTTTTCTATTGTTCTGTATATTTATCTTTTAGTTTTGTTTCAAATGTTTTGATTGATAACCCCTCCCACTCATTCTTGATTAACCTCCCTTTCTGAAACAGAAAACCCAGAGTTTCACTCATCTCAGGGTTGACAAACTCAGTTTTTACTGAACCTGCTTTCTGAAACAGACCTCTGGTGGACATCCAGGATTTGCTGATTGCGCAGGAAAGTTATCGTCATGACTCAAATGGTAGTGAAGGAAATGTTTTTTTTTTAAAGATCACATCAAATGGCTAATTGCTGTTTGTAATTCAGAGGTGTAATTGCACCCTCCCTTTAATTTCCCACATACTCTGTAGGAAGAAATAAAACATGTCTACGGCTCTAGCCCCTTGATCGGGTCCTCGGGGGCCAGTGTCCTGCAAATGTTTGATCTTCCTTGATAGTTAACAAGCCACACTTGATCTTCTGTACTTATCACCACTTGGGGAACATTAACTATCAATGAGGATCAAAAGGAGAATCAAAAACCTGGAGGACACCAGCCCTGAAGGAGCAGAATTGAGTGTTTTGGCTGCAGGCCATAACGGGGGCTTTTCACGAAGCCCCGTACTCTGCTGGCAGAAATGTTCTTCTAAGTTGGTCCTCTGTCACCTTGAATTGAAGCTCTTCATACTGCTGAATAGAAAAAGCAGTAGTGTCCAGTTTTCTGGTGATCTTGAAGACTTGGCACTAGACAGTTATGGAGAGTTTTGTGCATGTTGCCTCTGTTTATTTCATGTTCTTTGTGAACGTTTGTCCCCTTTAGATTCCCAAAATGACGTCTAAGAAATAGCCTCATGCAAGACATTCAAATATGTGTACAATTGTTGTCATTTCTAAAAATATTACACTAGTGGGAGTAGAATTACAATTAAAATTGCAGAACTGAGCTTTTTAAAGTCATTTTCTATGAATTAATTTTAATTATGAGTCTGCCTGAGGCAACTACATCATGGTTCAATTCAGTCGGTTTCTTATCCGAAAGCCAAGCCTCTGTTTTGATGAACATACTCTAAAGCCTCTGCTCATAGTTAGCTGAAGGACAGCAATGTATTTATGAGCTGTGGTCTTGCAAAATCCAAGCGAGCGGATAAACATGCAATCATCAGTTTCATAAGCTAAGTTTTCATCCACTTGTCAATCAAATTATCTTAAGTTTGGTAAAGAAACGCAAGCAAATAAAGCTGGTGAAAGTGTGTTTCCATCCAAAGGCTTTAAAGCGAATAAAAACCTGCGTAATGACATCACATGCTGTTTTACGATCAAATTGGTATATTGAATTAATTTTGGACATTTTAAGGTGTTTCCATTCATTTTGGCACTGAATTGCACAACATTCAAGCAAACATTTGCAAACAAAGTTTTTCTAGACAAAATGGCGCCGTCTACTGACAAATGATCAATATTGTAGAAGTTGTAATAGTGCTTGTGTCTTGTGTAGCTTGTCTAGCTTGTGTCGTATCAAGCTATAATAATAAAACAACAACGCTATCAACACATTGCTATGATGATGTAGACTTGGCTTTTATTATCCCTCCGGCACTGCTGTGAGACAACTGTTTGAGACATGTCTCGCTGTTTGATCGCCTTCCATTTACAGAGGACGTCCCACGGCTTGTCGTACCATTGTGGCCCATTTCCTTTGCGAGTTCCGAAAAAATTACGCCATTTCTTAGATTTTTTGCTATCTAAAATAGCATTTACATTTTACTCGTAAATTAAATTCAAAAAGTTTCTTGTCTCTTTGCTCGTCCACTTCCATTTGTCTTTGTTGATACGTGCCATGTGTGCTAACAGAGCGGAAATACTGGGCGGAAATTAACTTTAACCATAAAATGACCTAAATCTTAATCGCAAGTCATTATTTATTCGGCATCAGCATCATGTACAAGCCATATATTGATTAAGATAAAATTCGACGAGACCGAACGTATTTCCTTTGTGTCAAAATTCATGAAATTAGTAAGTAAGTCATTTTTCATCCAATATTACTTGATTTGGATAATAACGTGTGGATGGAAACATAGCTATAGAATAGTACATTCTGAAGATACTGGGCTTGTGTTGAAATAAACAACAAATACGGCATTAACAGTGTGAAGTATGCGTTCATAAACAAACTGACTGTAATGAGTCATATCATGGCTTAACAGTTCCTAGGATCAGTAGTGTTGTGTGGGTGATCATTTACATCACTGATGGTAAAAACTTTAGAAGCTTGTGTACGAAGAATTAGGACAATTTCTAAGAAATTAGGATCTCAGCATACATTTGCATATACATATGCTGGAAAAATGGGAAACATTTGCATAACTGGAGTTATTCAGAGGTTTGAAAAGATACAAACAAATCCTCACATAAATCAGTCTCACTACTTTTTAAGTATGTCTGTCTTCTCTCCACCTCGCATCATGTTACAGATTGAATGCACATAATACAATGAGTCCAGCATCTCTAGACAAGGGATTTTCAAACTTTTTGTGTTTGTGGACCACTATTTGTAATCAAAAGTTCACCGGATCACCTCATAATAAAATATGTCTACACGCAGTCCTACCTGAATTAATCCGCACCTCCTAATAGGCCTACAAACACGAAAACTGTATCTGGTCATCGCATCAGTACAACAGGCTCGATAAAACAAAGTTTACGGCACACGACGGCTGCCACATATTTAAATTTATTTATTTACTCAAGCGGCCGAGGCCATAATCAGGTCCCGGTAAACATTAGGCTTATTTCTAAAGCAATAGAGTATTAAATCTATACAGTAATAAGAACACTTGGATAAAGTAAAAATTTCAAAACTTTTACGCAGGGAATTATTAATCTTCAGATTTTGTCCACTTAAGAGCATATCCACAAAACATTTCAGAAAACGAGTTCCACTGATCCATGTTGTGGTTCTAACGGCACCGGACTTGAACGTGACAGCCGATCGCCACTGGTCCATTTTAGTAATCACACAATAACTTGAAAATGTAGTTATAAATTTATTTTTTATATCAATATACATATTTTCATGGTAAATTGAAGGTTAAAAAACATTTTTTTTAATACTTTATTTTGCTTTTTCAATGACCACCTGCTGTACCCTCACGGACCCCTAGTGGTCCTCGGATCACAGTTTGGGAAAGACTGCTCTAGGCTATAGTGTGGACCTCTGCTTGCATACTGTACATCAAACTACACTACAAGTATCGCACATGAATGTTTCAAAAAACGCATAACACTTTGGCCACAATAAGTTCAAATTACAAACAGGCATGTGATTGCCAAAGGTTAAAAAAAAGGAAAATATATGGACCAATGCCACCCTCATCTTATAACACTCATATTTTTTGTGCTTTTTGTTGCTTTTGTTTAACGGACGGAACATGCAAGAAGCATTATTGTACCTCTCCAGCACCACACATAGGGCTCAATATTAAGCTTTTTCATGTTGCTAAAGGGCAACTTAGAGGTCTTCCCTCAAGAAATTGAGATAACAGACAAAACGTCCTACAGTAAAATAATTATTCCCGTCTCACCTGCCCCAAGCACAAAACAGGGCCTTTTCCATTGCCCGCTCCTTCTGGAACTCTCTTCCCCAACACCTCAGACTTTCCACCTCACTTGCTCACTTCAAATTCACTGCTCAGGGCCAATCAAATGATGACGATGACAACGGTGTGTACAGTAGATTGGCTACCATGGAAACACTTCCATGTGGTGGATTCACAGTTTACAGAAAATTTAAATTTTCATTGTAAATGGAGCAGGTGGACCCAAACGCAGGAGACTGCAGGAAGAAGTTGAGGATATATATATAATATTTCACAGTTTGTGCAGGCCAGGTAAAACCAATAATACCAGAACAAACCCAAGGATCCAACAAAGACTGAAATGAAAGCTGTACAAACTAATCTGACTGGGGGATGAAGCGCAGGTGGAGAGAATGGCGGAGAAGCTCAGGTGAGGGAATAGGGTGATTAGCAGGAAAGCAGGCAGGGAGCTGATTGCTGGGGACACTCTGTGAGCAGGGAACGATGCAGATTCAGAGCAGGTGTGTAGATGGGCAAAGGAGGGAAAAGCAGCACAGAAACACAGGAGGAAAAACACAGCAAACTGAAAAATCCCAAAATCCAGAAAACACATCCTCTTAATAATAAACTGACATATTATCAGAGTGTCAAAGGATACACATGAATATGTACTCCCTGCAACCTCTTTTATCTGTAGCAAATAGAAAGTCAAAAAAAAAAAAATGATCCTCTTAATAACTGAGCTCAAAAGGTGCGAGGGCATCTGGACACTGAGCCACACTCCGACAGCCATGGCACTACAGAGATATTTTACTGATTTAAATCCAGTTCTGTTTCACTGCAGTGTTTGCAGATGAATAGTGCGTAGGTTCACTCCATGGTCGGCCGAGATCCGCCAAAGGACTGAAAACGTTTAATGGAGGTGTGTGTGTGTGTGTGTGGTGTTGTGTGTGTGTGTGTGTGTGGTGTGTGTGTGTGTGTGTGTGTGTGTGTGGTGTGTGTGTGTGTGTTGTGTATAGCATTACCATTTTATTTCCCGACATGAAGGTCTAATTGGTGTTTCAAGGTCTTACCTTGCTGCCAGGAATAAACTTCTGGTGAATATTTGATCTTTTTGGTTATTTATTCCCTAAAAATTATCAAATCGAGCGGAATGGAAATTGATCTTCCCAGGGATGCTGATATCTCCAAAAAGGCTGGGTTTATACAAAATTAAGGTAACCTGCCGTTTTTCTGCAAACATTCAGTTTATGTTTATAATCTTGTGAAATCCATATGCTTACTCCAACTAAAAGGCTGATACTAATATGAAATTTCAGTTCTGTTGACTGGTTAACTTGAAGTGCTGCTCAAATGAAGAATTGAAAGATGAATCAACCCGTCTCTGGAGTCTCTCTAAGTACTGTCTGACTCCCTGCCAATTAATAACCCAGCACAATTTTCTGCAGAGACATATTTCATGTGTATGAATCACTTCTGAAGTTACAGTGGGGACCTACTGATAGTTTAGCGCTTCAACTGCGAAAACAGGCCGTTGCAAGAGAAACCTGGAGACTCGTCAGAAAGACTTACACTAGAACTTTACACAGTTGAAAAAAAATTGCTACTTCTTTTCAAATTTGTGAAATGTACCTAGACAACACATGCTATTAATTTATTGAGGTCAGTTAAATATTCTTTAGGTACAAAATACAACATTTCTTTTAATCATGTTAAATTATATTAAGTTTAATGAGTATGAAGGACGTTTCACTCCAACCCTAACAGTGTTTTGATTGACTGTGACCTCCAACAGTCAGGATAGCTTAGCACTGGCCATCTGGTCAAGGGCTTACCAACAGATGCATATTTCTCAAGTCAATACCCCCACATCCCAGAAAGTCCTGCTTTGAAAGAAGGACTAATTCATTATCAATCCATGCAGGTAATGATCTCCTAATTCACTGTTGATTCATTTCAGCTGAGTGGATATTAACCTTTTGCCAGTAATCATTATTTTCTGTGGAGAGGTGTGGTATGTTGTGATTGGAGCTATAAACAAAACAATTAATAGGCTCCCGATGTTAGAGGTCCTTCATGATGTCCAGCTGACTTCTTACACTCGAATGATCGATTTATTGACTCCCCTCTCCCAACCACCACCAGAACTGCTCTAATCTCTCACCTCACACAGAGTATGTTTTGTCCCAGAAGTGACAAGGGGGATTATTTGTGTTGTTTTGTGAAGTCATGCATGGATTTTGAGGACAATATCATGCTCTGAATACTCATCCTTTGCAGAAGGAATTACCGTACCGCACCTGGATCCTGCTTCCCAGTTGCCTCAGAATAAATGCCATAGGAAACTATTGTTGATCATTAAATCTTTGAAATTTGTCTGAGATGAAATATTATCTGTATACAGTATGTGGACATTGTTGTAAGACCAATATGTTTTAATTTATTTTCTCACATTATTTCTAATCAGAATTATTAAGGACCAATCCTTCAAACTGTTTAATTTATCTCCTTGATATCTTCTATTTACTGAAACTATCTTAAAGTTATTTTTTAAAGAGGGTTGAGGATTGTATGAGGACTAACCTATCGATCACTAACTTTGGAAATTAAAAAATAGTTCCACAACAAAGTTTGTGATTCATGTGAGAAGTCTCCACCAGAATCCTGCATTGATCCGATAAAAAAACTTTTACTCTTAAAATTTCATTCAAGTTCAGACAAACTGTACTGATGCCCGCTGTGTAAGTACACTGCTTGTAAGTGATGTTTAAAGGGATAGTAATTACAGTTGCCAGCACTTAAATGCTTTTCTGTGAAAACTCATTTCACTCTATAAAGAACCCCTACATTCGTAACTACAAGCTCATACTGTGCATCGTTTCTAATAACTACCTGGATTCTGATAAATCGATTATACATTAAATTTACTGTTTTTTCTTCTAGAAATCCAGATGAGACTCGCTTCAGTTGATGGGCTTCCACACGTATACATTTTTACAGATTGCTCTGAAAGGCACCTACAACAGGAGACCAGTAAATCCTCCACCAAACTGGAAGATTTACAGAAACAAGACAACTGGAAAAAAAAAAAGGTGCAGAAGTGTATGTGCTCTGAAGGTAAGACCTTGCTATTGAGCTGTCAGGTTTAGTAAGTCTGGTTAAAGAAGCATGCTGGTCGTATGTGGAGGAGAGAAGTTCTCTCTATAAAATGTTAATGAACAGCAAAGGATACACCAAATAAGAATCATCAATCATGTCACTGTGCAATGTTCTGAGGAGATGAACAAATATTATAACTGGTGTTGAATGTGAATAAGTTTATATTATTATCAGAAGACAGTGTTCGGGTAGGGGAAGAATCCTTTGCGTAGGTAGTACAAAGAAGGGAGTGTTTGCTTTTGAGTGAGACTGTCTGGCACTAATTAGGACATTACTGTGTTGGGAGGACTCAAATGTGTCCGCATTATTTTTCAAGTTGATTTTCTTGTATTTACAAAATGAGAGCATGCAACATATGAAACATTCTGTAGAATTATGGAGTAAAAACTAGCTGCTACATTAAAAATTCAGTCGTCAGTAGGGGTGGGATGGGTGGGACTGGGTGGGCTGGGGGACCCCAGCCATGTTTAAGTCCAAACTCTGGACCCATAGTTGCTCTATAGTTCTGTTATTTTAATTTAGAGACTGAAAAACAAGTGTGCTGAAGAATTGTGTTGTTCTTTTGTGCAGTTTGGATTGAATATAAAGAGAGAAAACCTGCACTTAACCTTTACACGGGCATTTTGGATTCATAGACCAATATCCTGATGTCATTATAGGGTTGCTTAGCAATATAGTGATTATAGCGGAATCGTGATATTATCGTAATGTGAGCCGTGTATCATACAATGAGGTACCCTGTGTCAGAGGGCAGTATTGTAAGTCAGACATGTCTTCCAAATTCAGCCAATGTATGTTGAATCTTGATACAGTTATTCTAGTGTAGGATGTATTAAAAGATTATAATGTAACATGAATAACATACCACAGGCACAGGGGACAAGTGAAATATAGTATAGTAGGGGAAAATAGATTGATAACGGATCAGCACTTAAACAGACTAAATAGAGGATAATACTGTATTACAATAGACAAACTCATTATTATTATTTCCCTGTTGTAATCACACCGCAGTCAAAGCTGGTCAGAATGCTGACAGCTGCATCATTTTTATGATTGATTGCTCACTCTTACACCTGGTCGTGACATGGTTTACATTTCCTATCAACATAAATTTCCCCTTAATGTAACAAAATGATATACTATCCACTCATACATAGGCTCTCCTTCCGTCAGCCCGTAGATAAAGTTGAGGGAGTACACTTGACCCTACATGTGGCAGGCATAAATCTTAGGATGATGAAAAGCATAGCAGGCTTGAATACAAATAAGACCAGAATCATGATTTTAGGCAGCAAGAGGAGTAGAAACGCACTACTTCATCTTACATACAGTATTTTCAGGCCAGACAATTGAAGTAATGGATCAACAATTCCTCCACTCTAAACTAGGACTTGCTACATCTTCTATAATCTATATATCTTTGTTCAATCAAGACCCTCTCTCTCTTTGAGACCTGAGAGATCTGCTCTCAGGTCTCAAAAAACAACCCTGATCATACTACATTGTTTTCCTATTCCTATGAGGACCCTCTACTGACAATAGCTTTCACTGTCTGGTGGATCCATCATTACTAATGCATGCTGTATGGCAAGTTTGACTGACAGAAGCTTGAAATATTTCACTCAGTTTCATTGTCAGAAGTCCCCATCATGCATAGACGCTCACAAGTCTTTGAGCTAGAGTCCAAGTTAAATCTCTTGGGGTTTTAATGAGTGTATCTTACCTGCTGCATTCCACCCAAGCTGCTTAGAACTGCATGCAGTAGGAGTTAAGCTGCCGTAGGTCCATGCTAACGTTAAGTACTGAGCCAAAGATCCTTTATACTAAAGATAGCGCATTTCAGCAGTGGCAATGGTATGAAACGTACATACTTCCAATTGCCTAAAGGGGCGTGGGCTTGTTTGAGCGTGTAGTGAACTTTGTGTGGATGGATGAAAGTTATATTTTAACAATTAATGAATATGGCCTTTTGCTAACGTTAGATTTACAGAGCTAACAGACTATTAGCATTGCGGAGATTAGTTAGCTTCTCTGTGTCGCCAGATCTGGCGAGAGTTTGTCTTGAGACAGGTTTCAAGAAAGTAATTTACTCCTGATGTGTCTGTCTGAAAAATGTCATTTTAGTGTCAGAATGTTGGGAGATATGTGGCTTATAAGAAATAGGTCCAATAATACTTTGTTGACTATAGGGAAAAGGATTGTTCACGTTCACTTCTCCCATTGGAATCAATACACTGGATCTGTCACTAGTCTCCTAATGGCGTGGCACAGATACTGAAAACTACTCCGAGGTTGGGGCGTCTCGGCTGTACACCACGTCTAGCTGAGCTAAACACGTTCGATAAACTATCACTGTGCGTTTTCAGGAGCTGATAAAACTAGATCTCTTGAGCCAGAATCCTTTATCTTGATTCCAAATATTTGGCATTAAGAGCTTCTTTGTATGGGCCTTGTTGTAAAGCCAAGCTCTGATTTATGTTACAGCAGCTGCCGGTGCAGTCAACGGGTTTTTTTTTTGTCCTCTCTCATGTGGGCTGCATGCAGCAGATACATGACATATTACGTGTTATGTACGCAGGTTAGAGGGTACGCAGAGAGGGGAATAACATTTAGGTCATCAGACGTTTCCTAAATATAAAGATTGTTAACGAGTCCCTCATCTTGAGTCTGAGACGAGTCTGAAGTCCCTTTGTGTGTGACTTAAGTGCGACTTAACCTCGAGACCTGTCTCTGCCCTCATGTAGTCACATTATCACATGGGAGGTAGGGAGGAGCCACATAAGAGCACCCCTAACATTAATTCGTGTATTCACTGCTAAAGCTAAACATTGGACAAGCCAAAATACAGAAAACAATGTGGCAGTGTTGGACATTTTTTTTCCAAACATTAGGGCAAATTTGAGAGGAAGATTCAAGCAGTAAGAATCTGCATGCCAAACCATAACTTTAACTTAATCCTGAGCCAAACTCTAATTCTAACATCAACCTTTAACTGATGCCCTAACCTATAAAGGCATGTTAAAGTAGTAGGTGCCTATCAACCTTTGACCATACTTACAAACCGATTTGCTTTCAAACAAGCTTTCATAAACCTAAAAAAGTACTAGAACACACAATGAAAAACCTTTACCGCCACACACAAACACACCAAATACTTAGTTCACTGAGGATGCACAGATGCATTCAAATGCACAAATACCAACACATTCAATATTTTTGCTGTTTGCGTTTACCAGGTTTCTCTTATTCTGTAACAGCTCTAATTACATTATCTCCCCCCCTCACACACACTTAATTTACTTGTTTTCAGTACATCTGTCTATCTGTCTGAAATGCACCCTTCATTGGAACGACATGGCGCAAACAATGCTCTGATTTAATCTTTTAGTGTGTGGCAACATATCAATAAGTCATGTCAGCTTTTACATCAAGCAATCCAACTCCTAAGAAAAGCAGTGCGACCAGTGCTAAAGTCAAAACTATGGTTAGTGCATGAGAACATTCTTAGTCTCTTACAGAGCCATGAATCCATCCTCTGTCTCTTAAACAAATGCAGTGCCATATTAAGAGTATTGAGGTCAGTATGTAGCATCATATGTTGCAGTTAAGATGTTAAGTGACAATGAGAAAAGACAAAGAAACTGAAAGAAGTAAAAAAAAGAAATAAAGACAGTACAACTTCAAATATCAAGGAGTGCACGTGCATGTATATTTCTTGGACATGTCCCACTGGGAATACTAACAGGTTTAGTGTAATACACCTTCTGGGGGTTACACTGCTGTACATTCCCTGCCTGTTGTCCATGCTATCAACTAACAAAACCATATTTTAATGTCTTCAACAAAAAAAACCATTTCCAGTCTGCAGGAAATGCCAATTTGTGTATTTTACAGCAGAAACCAGGTTTCAAAGATTTTGATTATACTCAAGAAAGAAGAAGTGGATTCATATTACCAGAGGTGCACAAAGATTCTGCACACATACTGATTATACTTTTTTTCTTCTTTTTTTCTTGAGACATTAATGGCACAAAGCAAGGTAAATCTTTTTGAACAAAAGACCTTAAATTGTAGTAGAATAACCTCTGTTCCTGAAAATTGTTTGGACATCCACCCTCATTTGAATAGCAAAAAAAGGCTTATCATTTAATTGAGTGGGAAATTGACAGTATTGAAATTGCAGCAGATAGTAGGATGAGGGACACTGTGCAGAAGAGACAAAATACACTGCATCCCGAGGTCTAATCGAAAGCTGGTAGAAACTTTAATTCAATTGTTACAGAAATATGGGGATGACTGGCCAGAGTGTTCCAAGTAGTACTATAGTACGTGCACCTCCCAATTATAATTAGATACGTAGCTTTTAGTATCTGAGTCAATTATTTGTTTCAGAAGAGGAGATTTTTCTATGCGTAGACTATTTCAATCAGGAGAGGACTTTGTTGCGGATTTGCAAAGATTTGTTGTACATAAGCATAACATGAAATATATAGGATCTTTGGGGATTAGACTCCATAGTAAAAAAGATTTAAAGGGTAGAGAAGCCAAACATATTCCCCCCCGATGGAGCCTAGACACTGGTGATGTAGAGAAGGAACCCGGCGACCGAAAGAAGGAGCAGTCTGTTGAAGGGGACTCAGGGAGCCGTGGTTGACGATAACCAGAGGAGGGGCATGTTTGCCTGAAAAGACAGCTGATAGCAAGCGGAGAAGACGTTTAAAGCAGGATGTCGTGATGTGATTGGATCATGAAAATCTTGCAAATTTGGTTGGTTTACTGAAAAGTAAACGCCTCTTAACAGCTGAATAATTTTAGGAAGAGATGGTTGTGATTGAAGTTATTTAGAAGTCTTCTGGAAACAATTTGTGCTGATCTCCATTAGATTCTGAGCATAAACACTCCTTGGTGTTCAGTGATATGCCAAAGAGACATACAACAGGGAGAATCTGTCCCTAAAGTGATACACCATTCATTTGGAGAATGTCCGTCTGCAGTGGACTGAATATAGCTCACCACTATGCGTGAGTGTCCAAAGGCATTTACAGTGTTGTGACTTGAATCAAATGGAAGCCTCAGGCCATGCACACGACAAACTAAAACATTTTGAAAACCATTTCAGCTCCTGAAAAATAAATGGACCCTTCACCATAACCTTTTTTAATTTTAGAAACTATTGAAAATAGCTAAACTTGATGGCATGGTTTCCTGGGCGAAAGGACAATAGTATTCTGTGTGACATCATAATTGTATTAACACACAAAAACAAATGAGAAAATGCACTGAATATATGACACATTTATGCATGTATTCACCCTGAGGCCATGATTAATAATTTGAACAATGTCTTTGCCATTTCATGATACAGAAATTAATAACTACAGAAGAAATTAATCTAGGATCTCTGTGGCACCAAAGGTAAACAAAACACACCTCCCCAAAGCACTACACCCCTTTTATTTTAACGCCAACTACCAGGCAGCTGCTTAATTTGAAATGTGCTTGATTGGCTGAGATCCAACCCGTGAATCCTCCTTCAGACACTCCACTTCCTGCTGTTGTTCCAACAATCTTTGTCCAGGTCATCATATAAATATTAAATGTCAACAACTGCTAGCAGGAATTAAAGGAAAACAATATACAGTATGGTATCCATCATCCAGCAGGAAACACTTCACTTCTCAAGAGATTGTATTACGA
>NW_022602565.1:0-28340 GCF_008692095.1 Etheostoma spectabile | reverse complement strand
CAGGCAATTCTGTAACAATTCACAAGCTATATTCAAAATGAACTGGACAGGTAATTAATCGGTCTTTATGCATTAAAGAAAGCTAGAAAGCCTCAGCTTAAAAAAATGCAGGTTTGTAGAACACATCAAAATATATATAACATACATATTAAAACAATAATCAAGTTAACAGGCACTTTTGTAACAATTCAAAAGCCACATTCAAACAGTAGCTATAAGCTGGACAGTAAACAATTAAGAACATCTGTTTTCCTGGACTAAAGAAAGCATGATGTCAGCTTTAAAAGTGCTGGTTGTTGAAACACCTTTACAGTGTGTACATAACACTAACATTACAGGTCACAAGCATGAGCATCTGACCTCAACTTAAAAAGTACAGCTTAGCATAATACAAGAGTATACTACCTTCACAGCATGTGTGGATATTTTGAAACACCTCACTGATCCCAACTACTGAACAGTTTTTAAAGTGCAGCTTCACAGCAAGGCTATTTTGTGAGTGTATATACAATATCAACTTTTTCCACACCAGAAAGTATGACCTGCAGCAGTTTAAAATATGACAAGAACTATTACAACATCCTGAAAAATTTAACGTTATGTCCAATGTATAATGATGTTGAACAAAACAGCTCACGAGAGCAGGGTGACCGTCATATCTGAGTGCCTAGGCAAGGAGCTTGTTTTTCAGAGTCAGGAACTTTGGGCTTGGTTTGGGGCGCATTGTGTCAAGTCCCACAAAAAGTCTTTGAAACACCTCAAATGTTTTGGAAAGCTTGGATGGATACTCAAGATTAAGTGCATAGGTCAACCCAAGCAGTAAGCAGCATGCTTTGGCCAGATTTCCAAGATGGGTAAGGACTGGTATTCCCTCAATGATGATTCCTACTGCATCTGGCTCACGGCAGACATAGATGCTCATATTCTTCATTTTCAGGTCTTCGTGAACAGTGGTCTCTGCAGCCCCCTTTGAGATGAAAGAAATTAATTAAGAAACAATATCATTTGTTGATGAAAAACAAATAATCCACTTCTACCTGCCAAATTGCTGGTTCAATCAGTTCACATCAATAGTCAGCACAATTTAAACCTGTTCAGACTGACCCAAACCTGCTTTGAGACAATACTTACACAGTAATCAGAGATGAGCTCTTGTCCACTCTTTCCCATATACTCAAAGAGGCATCTCAGAGTGACATCTCGCTTCTTCATTGCAGTGGAAATTGGGTCCCAGTTAATAGAACAGTAATGAATAAATTATTTTTGTCGGTAAAATTACTCCAACCCTGGAACGTAGGGCTGTAACGATACACCTAACCCACGATTAGGTTTGTATCATGACTTTTGAACCACGATGCAATGCACACCTTGTTCCTTTTTTTGAGGGGGGTGGAGTTATTCTCAGTAAAAATAATTAGCTTTTTTTTCCTGCCACATGGCATTGTTTTGTCACTGATTACATGTCAACTTGCAACACACCTTATTTATTTATTTTTAATGATTTCAATATCCGTCAATCCAGCTAAAGTTAGCCTACTATAAAAGGTGCTGGTTGACAGTAGCTAATGCTTGGTCTATAACTTTAGCCAATTCTTGGTGGGTAACATAAGATTACAACATCGTTCAACTCTGAGCTAACCCACAAATTCATCAGTAACGTTAACTGTATAGATCGACCACTAATCTAATGGTAATTTAGCTAGCACACCCCATTCTTCTGCCTCAGTCTCCCGGCGCTGCAAGGCTTTAGTTAAACAAACTACTCAATTGATTAATAGTGTACCTTTTATCTTTGTAAGGTATTTTTCCCCATCTGTATCAGTTCCATCAAGATGTTTTTGATGCGTTGACCAGTTGCTCCTCCCTTGGCACCAAAGAGCTCCAGGAACTTTGGGGTGTCCTGTCCAGCTGTGACATAAACGTTGCTTCCAGGGGAACTGCAGTACATCTTCGGAACTCCTCGTTTACCTGTAAGACAGCAAATGTTTTCTGTTATTTAAGGGGGTTTACAGATTAGAGACATTGAACTTTATGAAAAGCAAAAAGGTGTGTCTACTATGTCATGTTCAAGTCACAGTTTCCAAAAAGTGAGTAGTGCCAGTAAAAACTGAACGATAAGTAACTTACCTGAAATGGTTCGAAGAGGGCAGGCCATCTTTCCTTAAATTCTGCCACACCAGGAGACTTAGCAACCACTTCCTGTCTTCTCCAGCTGTATGTTCTGGCCATCATATCGTTTATGCTCCTGACAGAGTCCTTTTTCTGATGGGCAGCAATTAGGTCAAGTCTCAGATTTTCAAGGGTGTCATCTGTTTCACCATGTGGGTGTGAGGGTAAGTAATTCACCTCTGCTCTCTTTGGTTTCTTGACATTTTTAGCAGCTTTTCGTTCATCATTTGACTTGTTTCTCAGTGTGTTTATCAGGAGTTCAGGGCTTCCAAGTGCTTTCCGTTTTGTCCGGTAGTTTCCACACTTATACTTTAGGCTTTGCTGCCACCCATAAATTCCATTAAAGGATCCGGGCTCCTTTAAGCAGGGATGCTTTGCAACTAGTGCCTCTGCCACTACACATCTTTGGGCATCATTGGGGTAAGCTGTGTAGGAAAACATAGCCTCTGCTAAGCGCTCCAAGATGTCTGATTTGACACTTGGGGATGTCATTGGGGTGCCTTCTCTTAAATAAATCTCATTTCCTTGTCTTAAGGCCAGTTCAGTGTTGTGTGAGAAGGTTGGAATGGGAAACACAGCAGGCCATGGGCTCTGCCTTTCAGAGGAGGAAGGACTCAGAACGACAGAATCCACTGAGTCCCCACTGAGACTTGTACAATCACAAAAGCTGACAGAGGCATCAGGGGTGCTTTCTTGAGGAACAACTGTCAGCGCCAACTCCAGCGGTGCATACACAACTTTAAGTGTGTCTTTATCATTTAGCTCATTGGTAGAGGTTAAGGTGAAGAAGTCATCAAATTCCTCATCTTTGTATTGAAGACTTATATCTGTGGGGATGGAAAAATGTTCTTTGACAGCTGCAACCAACTCGGTCACAGTTGAGGGTATGCCACTGCTGAGAGTGAGTTTCTTGACTTCTTGATCAATAAGGACCCGGAATCTTACAGTTTGCTCCATGTCTAGGAAGACAAAAGACAGAGAGGTATGATACTCAACACTGGAGACAGATGTGGCGCTTCAATGTCACCATTGGCTTTCCTGCAACCATATAGGCAGACAGAGGACATACATCAGTAAGGCATCGTTGCTCAACAAGAGTCATGTGGTCCGTTTTCTCCAGATAATATCCACGATAATGTTCGTCATACCAGGATATCTGTGTTCGCACAATAAAATACACTCTTTCCCCAATAAGTGCAATTTGAAGAATCACTGCAAAATCAGGAAGACCTGCAGTAGAACCATAGGCCACAATCATGTCTTTTGAGTACCTTGTTCCCTGATAAGTGACTGTTTCAGCCAGCTGAACTTGAGTCTAAGATGGAGATAGATGTCTGATTGACTCCTGTACATTTACATGTAGCACATCAACTGGAACTGATGTTACTCTTACAACACTAAGAGCAGGCAAAGGTGTTGTGGAATGCAGGATGTGGCTTATCATAAGCTGGTGCTTTGTAGCCAGGGACAGGAGAATGTTCTTGAAGTTGCCAGTATGCCTTACAATCCGTTTAAACTGGCTGTGTTTTGCTTCAAACCGCATCGTCCAAAAAGCTATCACGGGTCCAAAAGCTTTTATCAATGCTGGATAGTGTTCTAAAAAGTGGTGCTTCGGGATTAAATTTTCATTAGGGAACACTTGCTGGAATCTGTGTCTGTGTTCTGAAATCTTTGAGTCAAGATATGCAATGCTTTCCTCATTATGGACTGGACCCACAACAAGCTCAATAATGTCTTTTAAAGACATCAGCAGAAGCCAGGCTGGATCATTCAAAGGTATTTTTTGCCCAATAATCAATGGCAACATACGTATGAGGGCCCAATTTTCATGCGCATTTCCTCCAATCTTTTTTCTTGAGAAGAAGGTAGTAGGTACTGGCTGAGGAGAGTTTGTTTTGTCAGCCCATTTATATGGAAACTGTGAAATAGCACTGTTAAGTTCACTAAATGTGAAATATTTCTTAGAAATGAAAACGCTGAAGCACAGACCTAGTTCCAAAGGAACAATCCCTTCAAAAATGTCATGTAATATGTCAGGTGGATAGCCAGTGACACAGTGAAAGTAGCTCAGATTTTCGGTCAATGGGCAAGCCTTTTTAACACCAAAACAATGTGCCAAGGCAGGGTCTCCTTTGACAGTCAATACATGAGCTGCATGTGCTTCTTGGGTGCGAGCAGGAAATGCACCAGACCTCACCTCCTTTATCTGAAATTCTGATCGCTGTCCAAGACAAAATCTGCAAATAAATGGTCCAGAAAAACTTTCCACTAATCCACAAATTGAGTGTGCCCCAAGATTGTCTGCAGCAACGCAAAACACACTTCCTTTCACATTTTGTTCAACCGAGGAAATGTAGATGCCATCACGCTCCAAGATAGCAATGTCTTTTAACAAAGGGGCAAGCACTTTCTTGTAGCCAAATCTTTTGATGTCCACTGCTTTACATAAAAGGCTTAAGTACACAGAGCTCAGAGTTGACCGAGATGAGTGTTGAATGTTGCCAAACACCCAGTATACAGCTGTAATCTTATGTTTCTGTCTTGAAGTTCCCAGTGGATTGCAAATTTCGAAGTCGTCAATGTACAGTACAAGTGCAATTCTTAGTTCTTCAGAATAAAAAGCATTATCTTTATAGATTGTACCATCTTGATATGATTCATATTTAGTAGATGACTTGTCCTTTTCCTTACTCAGAACTTTTTGTCTAAGATCTTCTTTACCCAAAATGTGAATCAAAGATTTGAGAATTGGGATATACTGGAAACTTCTCTTCTCGTTTGGTTCAAGGATATACTCAACAGGCTCAACAACTTCAAATTTCTCTTTATAATACTGCCGTCTCTTGACTGATGAGGATAGAGGACCAGCACTACTGAGTGCTATGCTTAGTGGATTGGAATTGCACAATTCTTCCACCAAAGATGTAACAACAGTGTCATCAATGGTTTGGTTATGTTTCATAAAATGTGAAACAATAATACTTTTCACTGAAGATATAGGTGCAGAATTTGCTATAAAGTGAAGATCATCAACCAATTCATCAATGCACCGAACTGAAACATGATGAACACTCTCTAATTTCAACAAGAGGGATGCAATATACTCTACAACTACATTGCTTCCATCTTCCTCTTCATAGTGTGCATTGGTGCTACTGCCTTCATGAGTAACATCATTTTGGACTTCATCCTTTTCAAAGGCTTCAGCATCAAGTGCTTCCTCTTGTAACCCACAGATAATCCCTGGTTTGAAATCTTGTGATTTATGTGGAGTATGCTTCCTGTGTTTGTGTGTTGCAAATGTCCCATACACATTTGTTTAGTGATCACATCCTATGAAGACACACTTCACAGTCTCATTATTATTGAGATGATGACCTATGTGTTCAAAAAAATCCTTTTCGTTGTGAAATCCAGGGTTTTGACACAAAGGGCAGGTAAATGAAAGACTTACTTGAGGTGAGTTAAGGGATTTAGCTTCTGGGTGGTTTCTTGAGAGGTGAGAACGGAAGGAACTCCAGGATTTAAAAGAACATGGGCAATCTATATGAATACAAGGCAAGGCATGGCTGTGTCCAAGGGTCCCGTGATGCAGTCTATAATGCTTTAAAATGTCACTCCTTCCTGGTACCACAGAGCTGCACAATTTACAGGGCCATCCCATCTGTCAATGGGGAGAAAAAAAAATAGTTACTTCTAGCCTTTTGAATAAAAGCCTAATGAAAGCCCTTCATTGCAGAATTTTATTTTATAAAATAATTTGAAACATCATGCACAAACCTAACTGACTTTACCATACTGGGAGGAGGGATGTTAATGCAAATAAATTACTCAAAAAATCTTCTCACTTATTTACAAAATTCATATAAACAGCCTACATCAAGAGACAGGGGTTAAACATATGCACCCAATATTTACAGAGCAATAAAAATATGACATTTGGGTTACAAGTTATGAATAGAGTACATAGTGAGCGTACACTTTTGTGAAAGAGGAACTATTACGGATATGTGCCTTAACTATGCTTTGCCATTATTAAACAGCTTTGGAATAATTGTGATGTTAGATAAATGACTTGTGACTTGTTGCCTTCTTTGCAGCATCTATTGGCTGAAAACCAAACCCTGCATGATCAGATCCCCAGACCCATGTGTCAAGCTCTCCTGTGAATATACTACAGTACAACCGACAAATACAAAGCTTCCTTAATAGGACAAACACGTGTGAAGCACGCTGGGTTAGGAGAATTGTGCCTGCACCAGGTACACCACCATTGAGGTGTAATTGCGTGAGGTGTGGGTGTTTGCAAGGCTATGTGCTGATCCACACAAGCTAACAGTGCCCACACCCATAGTGGCAAATGGTTGCTCCCTCGTCAATAAAGTGGTTTTCGTTAGATTGTGTGTAAATGTCTAAGCACGAGAAGTAGCCTACATTAACTGGTGCGTTTTTGTCCTCATTGAAACCAGAGCAGCTCAAGCGCTGCTACATCGACTCGACAAAGTAGCTAGTTAGCTTAACTGCTGCTCTGGCACATTAGCTAACCTCCAACCGAAGATAATCACTCAGCTAGCTAGCTGTGGTCGTGTGTGTGTCCGTGAGGGCATTGCCAAAAATGCCAAAGCCACGACAACGTTTTGAAGAAGTTACAAATACCTCTGAAACATTAAACTATCACAAAAAGACATTACTTATACAACGCACATACATTTATTTACACAGTATGTGGCTCAAGTTAAACTGTTTCAGAAAGAGCACATTCGAAGCTGGCGGTAACAAAAGTTTGTGGAAAACGCGCTGCTTTTGCAGATTGCAAAACATAAACACGTTAATTAGGGCAAAATGTAACCATTAACAATACAAGAGTTACTTACATGTCGCGTGTGAAGTATAAAATATCCGCCTCTGGTAAATACAAGCTGGAAAATTTCCCTATTAACTTCCATTTCAATGCTGGACCAATGTCAAACATTGTCGTTCCAATCAGTCATTAGACACAAAAATATAGTCAAATAGGGTCCAGGTTGAAAAAAAGAAAAAACAAGTTACCCTTTAAGTATCACACTTGATTTTAATTTTAATATTTTTCCCACTTGGATATTTTGCTCATCTGGCGCATTCCTAGTTTATAAAAGTTAAACAGAAAGACCACAAACTCTCACAGGAACTTCATGCTTTTATTGTGAAAAGAGACAGAACTCAAACTAACATGAGACAAGTCCACGTAATATATTATAGAGTACTAGTTGCTGTCATTTAGAGTAATTATACTACAACATTACTGTCTCTAAACTGGGATGAGTACTAGTTCCTGTCATTTAGAGTAATTATACTACAACATTACTGTCTCTAAACTGGGATGAGTACTAGTTACTGTCATTTAGAGTAATTATACTACAACATTACTGTCTCTAAACTGGGATGAGTACTAGTTACTGTTATTTGTGGTAATTATACTACAACAGTACTCTCTCTAAACTGGGATGAGTACTAGTTACTGTCATTTAGAGTAATTATACTACAACATTACTGTCTCTAAACTGGGATGAGTACTAGTTACTGTCATTTAGAGTAATTATACTACAACATTACTGTCTCTAAACTGGGATGAGTACTAGTTACTGTCATTTAGAGTAATTATACTACAACATTAC
The DNA here is from genome assembly GCF_008692095.1 of Etheostoma spectabile. Classification (NCBI taxonomy): domain Eukaryota; kingdom Metazoa; phylum Chordata; class Actinopteri; order Perciformes; family Percidae; genus Etheostoma; species Etheostoma spectabile. Next base: position 20,517 of record NW_022602565.1, on the reverse strand, counting down.
TGTCTCTAAGCTGGGATGAGTACTAGTTAAAGTAAAGTCTCTTTATCCAATTTAATACATCGTAGATTACTCATCATATATAGTAAAATGTACATGAATATGCAAAGTAAAACTATACAAATATATCATTAAAACGTACAATAGGCAAGTAGGAGAAAATGAAGATACTCTAGTAAAAGTACCTCACCGTTGTACTGCAGTACTGCGTTGTTGTAAAATGGCAGTAAAGCTCTGGAATAAGAAGTTCATGTTTAGTTTCAAACTAAAGTTGTGTAAAGAAGATTATAGTGATTAAAACTCAGTATTACAGTATTTACAGTACTTGGTTTACAGCTGATATGTGAAGAGGTACACAACCTTATATATATATATATATATATATATATATATATAACAGAAATTTAGTTTTCCTGCAAACCGACACAGGAAGTTCTTTTATTTTGAAGTTTTGTGTTGTGTACTCTGTCTGTGGTTGTGTGTGTGTGTATGTGTGTGTCTTTGTGTGTATGTGTGTGTGTGTGGTTGTGTATTTGTGTGTGTGTGTGTGGTTGTGTGTGTGTGTGTGTGTGTGTGTGTGTGTGTGTGTGTATGTGTGTGTGTGTGTGTGTGTGTGTAATCCTGTCCAGACTCAGCTGTGTTTACTGTAGGTCTGGAGCATCATATCCACGGTGTTAACCCGGGTTTCTTTCTCTAGTTTACACCTTTTGATTGCTCTGAAGTGTTTGAGGCCTCCTTCCTGCTGCAGGTGCCAATTAAACATTTCAAAGTGCTCAGCTCCCAAGGCTTGTAAGATTCCTAAGACGACTTCCTGAGGCGTCTCCATCTTTTGTTCCTGCAAACATCCAAAACATCCCAAAAAGAACAAGGCCACTTAACAGAAACGTTTTGGGATATTAAGTTACAGACCAGTTTTGTAGATTATGTTATGATCATAATTCAAGATTCATTCATGGATCATTACATAATGGTAATTATTAAACCAAAGTAAGGGTACTGCATTCATTAAGTAGACAGCAGTGTTTTATTTGAGAGCCTCAGGCAGGAGATGACATGATTGGATCAGCTTCTCACCTTTCAGACAGGAGCTTCTCAGGTATTGGTCATTACTGAGCTCCTCATCTAAATCTACGTCTCAAGGTTCTGGTCTGAGTCCGATGCTGTCAGCTTCATACACTCAGCTCTGGTTTCTCTGGGTCAAATAAGAAGGATTCAACAGAAATCTCCACAGAACCAGACTTGACTTTAGTGTCACTCTAAGTAGATAGAACAAACATGTGAGCTACACTATGGTGCAACATCAAATAATAACTGATGTGTTCATTTCCTCTTGTCTTAACTACTGCAGTTCTCTGTTGCTCGGCCTCAGTAAGACCTCCCTGACTTACTTGTAAGGGGTCCAAATGCTGACACCAAACCTTGGACCAAGTCCTTTAAAGAGTCTCATGTTAAACTGTTACTACGCTCCTTAACCCTACCAGTCAGATTACCATGAAGAGGGGGACCTGGGTGTCATTTTTACCAGATGATCATCATATACCTGATCCACGTTATTTAACCCTCCCATCATCCTCCTCAGCATTAACACACACACACACACACACACAATTATGGTTACACACACACAGGTTTGAGACAACGGAGACTGTGTAGGCGTCTAACACGTGACCAGGTGTGCTGGGTCCCCTTATCAGACCGGTTGGTCCTGTTAGCTGATCACACACACACACACACACACACACACACACACACACACACACACACACACACACACACACACACTCGTGTCTGGCTATCTTTGTGGGGACCGGTCGTTGACATAATGCATTCCCTGGCCCCTTACCCTAACCTTAACCATCAAACCTAAATGCCTAACCCTAACCATAACCTAACTCTAACCCTAACCTTAACCCCCACCCCCACCCTAACCATAACCTTAACCTAACTCTAACCCTGATCCTAAAACCAAGTCTTAACCCTCAAACAGCCCTTTAACGTTATGGGGACCAGCATTTTGTCCCCACAAAGCTGTCAGGTCCCCATAAGTATACAGTATTCACAGTATTTGGTCCCCACAAATGTAGGTAAACCTGGACCACACACACACACACACACACACACACACACACACACACACACACACACACGTTTGAGACAGCTGAGACTGTGTAGGCGTCTAACACGTGACCAGGTGTGCTGGGTCCCCTGATCAGACAGGTTGGTCTTGTTAGCTGATCACACACACACACACACACACACACACACACACACACACACACACACGCATACACACACACACACACACACACACACGCATACACACACACACAAACACACACAAACACACACACACACACACACACACACACACACACACACACCACACACACACACACAAACATTTTAAGAAGAAGACTTCTAGCTAAAATACCAAATATAAATAAGGTCTATCTTCCTTCCAAAGACCTTGATAAAGTCCTCCATGCTATAAAATGAGAGTGGATCTTACCTCCTAACCCCCCCATTAAAATGAGAGTGGATCTTACCTCCTAACCCCCCCCCCATTAAAATGAGAGTGGATCTTACCTCCTAACCCTTCATCTGGAGCTCCACTCCGAGAGGAAGAACTGCGTCTCAGCCTCACTCGACTGTTTCTTCAACCAGTCCAAAATGTCCCGATCAACAACTCAGGTGAGTTATTTCCTGATGAGTCACAGCCCCACCTGGCAGGAAGTACTTTCACAATAAGAGCTTTAAGGTTCATTTTTAAATGAAGGAGGAACAACAGTCTAGAAAATCATGACAGCAAACTAAAACCTAGAGTGGCCCAGACACTGTCAGACCTCCACAGAGTCCAACCTGCAGGACCCTGCAGACCTCCACAGAGTCCAACCTGCAGGACCCTGCAGACCTCCACAGAGTCCAACCTGCGGGACCCTGCAGACCTCTACAGAGTCCAACCTGCAGGACCCTGCAGACATCCCCAGAGTCCAACCTGCAGGACCCTGCAGACCTCCACAGAGTCCAACCTGCAGGACCCTGCAGACATCCCCAGAGTCCAACCTGCAGGACCCTGCAGACATCCCCAGAGTCCAACCTGCAGGACCCTGCAGACCTCCACAGAGTCCAACCTGCAGGACCCTGCAGACCTCCACAGAGTCCAACCTGCAGGACCCTGGCAGACCTCCACAGAGTCCAACCTGCAGGACCCTGCAGACCTCCACAGAGTCCAACCTGCAGGACCCTGGAGACCTCCACAGAGTGTCAATCCCCATGGAAACAAATTACATTTAACAATTTAAAAACAATTTATATAATATATCAAAAAACAACAGATTTCTTTGTATAAAATTACATTTAGAGCACAAACCCAAAAGGAGAAATGAGAGAAGTTAGGAGCAACACTTTGACTCTCTGTTGAAACTCTTTAGAAGCTCAGTGAGTGAAGAGGGGAGACTGGTCCAGATCTCTGACCCTCTGGATAATAATACTATAATATATATATATAACATAATCATAATATAATGTTATCTATACATTACACTGAACTGGGTTTGAGTCGTACCAGAGTGGGGGGGGGGCCTAATAAGACTACTACGAGTCGGATACTGATGAAACTCATTATTAAAAGTAAAAATATTACAAAGGTGCTGGAAATAACTTCTTTATAGAGCTATAAACAAATGAAGCAATTTGAAGTTGATTCACTTGATAAACACTAAGAATACTAGCCTGAGTAAACAATGATTGGGGGGGGGGGTCTACGATTAACACTAAATATTATTATATATTATTATTATATTATATATTATTATTAAATATTATTATTATTATTATTGTTATTATTATTATTATTATTATTATTATTATTATTATTATCTTATTTTTAATTTTTAATTTTCATTTATTTGTTTATTTACCAGCCACGCTGAGGCCTTACTCAATCTGCAATGGAAAACGGACGCAGAATGTGTCGAGGCGAGTAGAGGCGAGTCGAGGCGAGTTGAGTCGAGCTGTTACCAGCAGTGGAAAAACGCCATGAGTGCATTCCTAAATACTTGTATTCTGAGACAACCATTCGTCTGGGTCCTGAAATGGAAATGTCTTGCTCTGCGTCTATATGGGAGCCGTTGGTAATGAACATACAAACTGTTTTTGGTAATGAACATACAAACTGTTTTTGGTAATGAACATACAGACTGTTTTTGGTAATGAACATACAGACTGTTTTTGGTAATGAACATACAGACTGTTTTTGGTAATGAACACACAAACTGTTTTTGGTAATGAACATACAAACTGTTTTTGGTAATGAACATACAGACTGTTTTTGGTAATGAACATACAGACTGTTTTTGGTAATGAACATACAGACTGTTTTTGGTAATGAACATACAGACTGTTTTTGGTAATGAACATACAGACTGTTTTTGGTAATGAACATACAGACTGTTTTTGGTAACGAACACACAAACTGTTTTTGGTAATGAACATACAAACTGTTTTTGGTAATGAACATACAGACTGTTTTTGGTAATGAACATACAAACTGTTTTTGGTAATGAACATACAGACTGTTTTTGGTAATGAACATACAGACTGTTTTTGGTAATGAACATACAAACTGTTTTTGGTAATGAACATACTCACTGTTTTTGGTAATGAACATACAAACTGTTTTTGAAAGATTCAGTTGCAAACAACAGTGGTTAAGCCAGATGTGACCTTCACTAGCACATCTGTTAGCTTGATTGCAACCTCTTCAGCAGTCTTACCATGAGTAAAAATAACTGTATCATCAGCATACATTAAAATATCACACTTTCCACAAAACAGAGGGTAGATCATTAATATATATGCTAAAAAGGGTTGGGCCCAGTATGTATCCCTGCGGGACCCCGGTGGAAGGACCAAGTAAGTTAGATTCATGGGTACCAATTTTGACATGTTGAGAGCGGGGTGAGAGATAAGATTTCATAAGATTGACCAAGCTTGAAGAGAAATTGAAATTCAGTAATTTATACAACAGGATGTTATGATTAACTGTGTCAAAAGCTTTCTTTAAGTCAAGGAACACAGCCCCAACAACCCCGCCTTTATCCAGTGATGCCGGAACTTTTTCTATGAAGTAACATGTAGGCGTTTCAGTCGAGTTGGCCCGGAATCCAAATTGCATTGGGTGCAGTGGAAAGGAGCTGTTGTTGAGATGGTCGATGATTTGTTTGTTAATCAGTTTTTCAGATACCGTGGATACTTCAGGTACAACACTGATGGGCCTATAGTTGGAGGTCAGTAGCGGGTCACCACCTTTGAATACAGGGGCCAGAACAGCAGGCTTCAATGAATCTGGAAACCATCCTTGGGCCAGTGAAGTATTGATTATGTGTGTTAGGGGGGTAACTATTGAAGAGCTGATCCCTTTCAGAATAAGTGTATCCATACCGTAGACATCCTTAGCCCTTGATGGTTTGAGAGATGTAACTGTTTTTATAACCTCGTCCTCTGATACTGGTCTCAGTGTCAGGGCTGGCTCTGTAGTATTAGCTGTACATGGATTGTTTTGTTGTATTGCTAAACTTTGGGCGATAGTGTCTACTGACTCAACAAAGTATTGATTGAAGGCCTGTGCCACATTGGTCGGACACTTCAAGATTGTGTCATTTGCTTTTAGTACAATTGGCTTAGTTATACAAATGTTTTGACCGGTTAATTTTTGAATCTGACTCCATATGGCTTCTGAGTTACCATTTGAATTTTCAATAATTATGATGAAAAAGTCTGCCTTTGCTTTTCTCAGTTCACTAGTTACTTTGTTTTTTAGCCTGACGAAGTTATGCCTATTGTGGGACATCTTTGACTTTATGGCTATTTTTAAAGCATTGTCCCGCTCCTTCATTAATTTTAGGACTTTCTCATTCACCCAGGGAAGACCCTGTTTCTTGTTTTTATATTTAATTCTAATAGAAAATTAATTCACTGTAGATTGCAATTTTTCAGTAAAGATTTGACTGGTAATTTCTAAATCATTTTCAGGAAGTAGCTCCTCCCAGTTTATGTTTTTCGTGGCTGCTTTGAAGTCCTCTTGTTTGTTTTTCGGGATACCTAAGAATTCCTTATCGCCAGTGTTTGTAAACCGCCTGCAAGTGAGTTTGCTTGATACGAGCACCATATTATGATCCGATTGAATGATTTTGTGATCCTTTCTGGTCTGTTACTAAATATGAGGTCGATTTGGGTACTGGTGCCATTTGTTATGCGTGTTGGACCTTTAACCAACTGAACCAGATTAAAACCATCAGTAATTTGCTTGAGCTTCATTCTTGAGGACTTATCTTCCCAGTTTAAGTTGAAGTCACCCATTATGGATTATTTATTTCTTAAAATCAAGTTAACATAATACCGTCTTGATTTTTTTATAGAAGCTAATGTTTGAGGAAGGTGGTCGGTAAATGACTACAAGGGTGTAGGACATCTGTGGTGAAAGAATCATATTCAAGGCTACACCTTCTAAATCACATGGATTATGCAATTGAATCTCATTGCAACGGATGGTGTTTCTTACATATATCATAACTCCACCCCCTTTTGCATCAGTTTGGTCCCTTCGGTAAATATCATAACCCTGTAATGGGTCGTCTACGATTAACACTAAATATTAATCTTAAAGTTTCTGAAGTCGAAAAATAGATTCCAGTTCAGTTGAGGGGGGGGGGGGGGGGTGCTAGCCCAAGCAACATTGCAGTAATTGATAAATGGATACAACATTGAGTAATACAACATGATCGCAACTTCTTTTGTCATCAGGTGCCGAGTTTTTCCGACCACTTTGGCTAATTTAGTATTTGTGGCTCTAATGTGAGGTTTCCAGGATAAAGAGTCATCTAATATAACGCCGAGGAAACGAGCAGTTTAACATTATTAATGGAGATATCATCAGTTTGAATTTTCATTGAAGATTTAAATGTATCAGACTTAATACCAAAAAATATATAACTTGTTTTTTTTTTAATGTTGAGAGACAGTTTGTTGGACTTGAACCAAGTAGATAACTGGTCAAGTTCTTCATTAACTACTTTTATTAAAATTTCAGGGTTTTTATGGGAGTAAAACACACTTGTATCATCTGCAAATAAAATGTTAGAAAGTTTATCTGAGACATTAGGAAGGTCATTAACATATAATATAAATAACAAGGGACCCAAGATGGAACCCTGTGGTACGCCACATCGAAGGGAAAGGGGGGGGGGGGGGGGGATCTGTCCCATTATAGCTGACAGTTTGAAACAGGTCTGAAAGATACCTGGTGAACCAGAGTAGGGACTTGTTACGTATACCATAATGTGAGTTTTTAATAGAATGAAGTGATTAACGGTATCAAATGCTTTTGAAAGATCCCGAAAAATACCTCCAGTATTTTCTTTTCTATCTTTTGCTTTATATATTTCAGTCAAAAAATGGACAAGTGCCATGTAAGTAGAGTGTTGTTTCCTAAAACCAGACTGGTGAGCATATAACATATTATTTTTGTCCAGATTTTGGATTAATCTTGTGTAAACAAGTTTTTCAAGAACCTCGGACAGGGCTGGTAACACAGAAACTGGTCTAGAATTGTTGAACATTGCAGGGTCATCTTCTTTATGAACTGGTCTAGAATTGTTAAACATTGCAGGGTCATCTTCTTTATAAACTGGTCTATAATTGTTAAACATTGCAGGATCATCTTCTTTATAAACTGGTCTAGAATTGTTAAACATTGCAGGGTCATCTTCTTTATAAACTGGTCTATAATTGTTAAACATTGCAGGGTCATCTTCTTTATAAACTGGTCTATAATTGTTAAACATTGCAGGATCATCTTCTTTATAAACTGGTCTATAATTGTTAAACATTGCAGGGTCATCTTCTTTATAAACTGGTCTATAATTGTTAAACATTGCTGGGTCATCTTCTTTATAAACTCGTATAATTTTTTGCTATTTTCAACTCTACAGGCACAATTCCTTGAACTAGTGAAAGATTAAAAATATAACGTAATGGTTTAATGATATCGGGGTAAATAGCTTTTAATATTTTACCATCAATCATATCATGTCCTGGTGAACAGTCTTTTAAATTGACAAATACATCTCTAAATATCTCTAAAGTTAAGATCCTCAGGCGTTGGAAGATTGATGTATCCTAGTGGTCCTAAATGACCAGATGGAGTTTTAGAAGTTAATGTTGGACCTACATCTGGAAAAAAAAGGTCTTTAATCTTTTGGCAATTTGTTGCGGATCCGAGACGATAGAATCGTCCATCTTAAATTCATTTGGTAACTGTTTTTTAAAATGTTTTTTATTAAGAATACAATTGATGGTTCTCCACAAAGAAGATGGATTGTTTTCATATTCAACTAATTTCACATTATAATAGTGGAGCTCCTCTTATGACATGATTTATTCTGTTTCTGTATTTTTTAAATTGCGTCAGATTAACCTCTTGAAATACACTGGAAAATATATGATTTTCTCGCCTAAATTTTTACCCCCTAAAACATGCTGCAGTTTCCACATGCTTTGGCCCTCTGGGATGACCCTGAGTTCATTGTGAAGCTAACACTCTCAGCTTGTTGTTTCTAGTGGCATTGTGACACTAGGCCTTACTGACACAGAGCTACAGAGGTTAGAACACAGAATTTCTATTTCCGTCCAAGTAAATCATCTGAAAAATTAATAAAAAGCACTACTGTAAGCATATTACAACTGCTATATACTAACATAGTACCCTAGCCACATGTCTCAACTTAGAACAGAAAAAATCCAGAAGAAAATTGCTTATAAAATGGATTTTATATGAATGTTTTTCTACAGATATGTCTGTGCGTTTGTCTTATTTCTTATTTCTAAAAAAGCCCAAAAAGTGCTAAATACATAACTTCTGAAATACAAAAACACATCCACATCACTCACACATATAGATAAAAGAAGTATATACATAAATTTATAGGAATAAGTAATCATAATTTGATGAAATGGTGAAATGCCATAAAAAGGCAATATTTTTGGTTTGAATGGGCTGGAGACCCTCTCAGGGAAAATCTTTGTTGGCCATGTTTGATATCATTCAACTCGTCTTGCTATTGGCTACACAGGAATGCCAGTTTTATTACCTCTGTCTCTGACTGGTGGGAAATGCTGTCAGTTTTTCCCACGTGGGCCCAATGGGGACTGTGGGATTTCATTGGTTTAGCTTGCGAGTATCTTGAGAAATACTCATGCTATTGGCTGAGAAGACCGTTCATTGGAAACTGCACAAACAACAGATTCCAGGGCTGTGCCGAGTGTGAATGTAGCGCGTACACGGAAAAAGTTACACGCGATCAAAACCGAGAAATGATGCATGATCTTGATTTCTGAACGTCGAAGGTTGGCCAGAAACTACAAGATTGTGAGGGGACCAGATAATTATGGATTACAAGGCTTGGATATTCTAATAGCTTGGCATGTTGGCGAAGTAGGAATACCACGTTTTCGGCGATCTTTCACCGCTGTGATTAAAGACACGAGCAGACAGGTAGGAACACACACTCAATTTAGACTCGAATATGTCTGTCTTGCTGTACTTCAGAACATGATTGTAACCGTTGTGAGTCACCTTATTGCTTGTGTGTGGGCTCGATGGAATCATGAGACTTTAAGCTTTCTAACGATGTATGACTTGAGCGTGTTTATGACGGTTTAATGCTTGCAATTTATGACGGAAGTCAGCACTTCCGAAAAACGGCGAAGATAACTCCCGGTGCCGGGACCGAGACGCTCAACAAAGAAGGTATTTTTTATATAATCTATTTTAGTTTTTAATGACTTTATGATAGCTGGAGTTATCAACGGTTTGGACAACTTGTGTTTCAAAGGCTCTGATTGGACGGGACAACATGAGGTGTAAACCTGCGTCACATATTTTATAACCAATGAAAAGCCTTCTGAGGATCTGTTTGATAGATTTCACTCCATGATCATTGGGTTAAAGCGTGTCTGAAATTTACCACGTTTCATCACTCAAAATTTGTCTATATTTAATATTTTGCAAAGGGGGGGCAATTGTTGCTCTTGTTACGAGAGATTAGAAATATGGGACAGTGATCAGCCACATCAATACACAGGACACCTGATTTAATATTCTTGTTATGTACATTAGTAAAGATATTATCTATGTGAGTTGCTGAGGTATTAGTCCCTCTGGGGGGGACTGAAATCAGAGGATTAAAGCTAGAGGAGTACAAAGTGTCAGCAACGGCTGAGGAGGACAAGTTTAACTCTGTGAGCTCTGGACAGAGCCTCAAGGTTCTTAAGGTAATGTGGGAAGAACTGGTGTGGAGGGCAAGGTGTAGAACCTGGTCCCTGCCAGACCCCCTCGTTGAAGCTGCACCCAGCACTTTCCCACTGTAGTCTTTCCTGTGGTGTAGCGTGTGTTTGCATCGCAGCTCCAGAACCTGGAAGTGGAACATCATCAGTGGTGGAAGCTGAAGGTTCATCTCCCGGAAGGGGCAGATGTGCAGCAGCTGTTGCAGCCATGTCAGCACGTGTTACCCCTGGAGACGGCATCAGCTGCCCCAGTGGGTGCAGAACATCTCCATATGCCTACTTGTGATGGAGGTAAGATGGCTGTCAAAAGGTCATTGATCAGTGGATGATGCAACATGGGCGTACCATCATATTTCAGGAGGTTTCGGTGTTTCCACACTGCCACAAAGTCCTGCACTAGTCCAAAAGCCCACCTGGAGTCCGTGTAGATAGTCTGGGATGAGCCTGGCAGTCTACATGCTTCAGTGAGGGCAAGGAGACCAGCAGCCTGCACAGAGAAGGGTTTGGGAAGAGGTTTAGCAATCAAGGTTTCTGCATGGCCCACCACAGCCAACCCTAGCTGTCCCTGGCCAGTGTCCGTGTCTTTTCTACTTATGTCCCTCATGTCTCCAAGTCTTCTAGCGGTTATTTATCTCAACTGCCAAAGACAACCTGGTGCCGTTGGTTCCGTCCAGATAGAAGATCTTCTTGACCCTGAACCCTTATTGATAACATCGCTCGTCACAACTGGGTCCTTCAGACGTTAAGGCCCCGACCTCCAACTGGTGTGATGGTGGTGGTCTCAGCTGGGACTCTTCTTCAGGGAGGACACACACACAATGAATGGAAGGAAGTCAGATAACTGGAAAGCATAGTAATGATTCATATAAATAATGGAGGAATAATACACAAGGTTATATGAAATCATGCTTAAATGTAATTTTCCCTTTACAATATATAATAAAGTGTGTACATATACACAGAAGTACATGGAAACACATCTATGAAGGTTATTAAACAGTAAGGCAATTACTGCAAATGATCCAGTAGATGGAGTCAATACCAACGTCCTGATCCAGGGATGTAGAAGGGTTGGCCGGTCTCCCTGGCTACCAACCTCCTGGTCCAGGTACGACCAGGGATGTAGAAGGGCTGGCCGGTCTTCCTGGCTACCGACCTCCTGGTCCAGGTACGACCAGGGATGTAGAAGGGCTGGCCGGTCTCCCTGGCTACCAACCTCCTGGTCCAGGTAGGACCAGGGATGTAGAAGGGTTGGCCGGTCTTCCTGGATACCAACCTCCTGGTCCAGGTACGACCAGGGATGTAGAAGGGTTGGCCGGTCTCCCTGGCTACCAACCTCCTGGTCCAGGTAGGACCAGGGATGTAGAAGGGCTGGCCGGTCTCCCTGATGTTTAGTTGGGACATTTTGCTTCGAGTTCTCTTGAGTCTCGGATATCTTCTTACTACGTGGGGGGGTACAGGAACCGTTCACACACCAACAGGGCAGCATCGGGGGCAACTCGGGGTTCAGTGTCTTGCCCAAGGACACATTGACAGGAACCACCATCACCACCATCGAAGCACCAACCTTCTGATTGGCAGGTTTACCCATAATGCACCTGCACCCTCCATGTAGTTGTGCTGACTAAGAAAGTGTTTAGATCATAGACTGTAAATGTTACTATAATATTCATATATACAGTCTCTGGTCTGGATGTTATTAAAGTAACACTAAAATAATTAGAAATAAATCCTGATCGGCAAACAAGTCCTCGATGACGCCCCCCCCCCACTGACTTTAAAAGTTAAACAGAAAGACCACAAACTCTCACAGGAACTTCATGCTTTTATTGTGAAAAGATACAGAACTCAAACTAACATGAGACAAGTCCACGGCGTTTCTACAGTTCCAGTTATGATACTCATCATATATAGTAACATGTACATGAATATGCAAAGTAAAACTATACAAATAGATCATTAAAACGTACAATAGGCAAGTAGGAGAAAATGAAGACACTCTAGTAAAAGTACCTCACCGTTGTACTGCAGTACTGCGTTGTTGTAAAATGGTAGTAAAGCTCTGGAATAAGAACTTCATGTTTAGTTTCAAACTAAAGTTGTCTAAAGAAGATTATAGTGATTAAAACTCAGTATTACAGTATTTACAGTACTTGGTTTACAGCTGATATGTGAAGAGGTACACAACCTTATATATATATATATATATATATATATATATATATAACAGAAATTTAGTTTTCCTGCAAACCGACACAGGAAGTTTTTTTATTTTGAAGTTTGTGTTGTGTACTCTGTCTGTGGTTGTGTGTGTGTATGTGTGGTCTTTGTGTGTATGTGTGTGTGTGTGGTTGTGTATTTGTGTGTGGTTGTGTATTGTGTGTGTGGTCTGTGTCTGAGTGTGTGTGTGTGGTTGTGTGTGTGTGTGTGTGTGTGTGTGTTGTGTGTGTGTGTGTGTTGATGTGTGTGTGTGTGTGTGTGTGTGGTTTTGTGTGTGTGTGTGGTTGTGTGTCTGTGTCTGTGTATGTGTGTGTTGTGTTTGTGTGTGTGTGTGGTTGTGTGTGTGTATGTGTGTGTGTGTGTGTGTGTGATCCTGTCCAGACTCAGCTGATCAGCAGTGAGAGACAGGAGGAGACTCTCCGTCCTACACAGGACTCAGAGACACTGAGGATCCAGGAGACCAGAACCCAAACCCAGGATAGAGGGTCTGAGTGAATGAGGTGTTGAAGGTGTGGAGGTGGATCAGTGAGTCAGAGGAGACTGTGTAGAAGGACAGAGAGCCAGCAGGACAGTCCACATACACTGCTACTCTACCAGAGACACGGGGGACGGAGACGGAGGTTACTATGTTATTGTGACGGACATAGTAACCACCATCATAGCAGACCAGACTCCAGGACTGATCATTATGTCCAAACATACAGTCTCTATTGTCTCCTCTCCTCCTGATTCCTCTGTAACTCACTGATATATGAACCCGTCCTCTGGTCTGGACCTCCCAGTAACAGGGACCAGTCAGACCATCTCTACACAGCAGCTGATGATAGGACTTAAACCTCTCTGGATGATCAGGATATGGCTGATCCTCCTCCACCCGGGTCACCGTCCTGTTGTTGTGAGACAGTTTGAGGTTCCTGTCCACCGTGTTGGTGTCGACTGTGAGTTCACAGGAATGACGGAGACAACGAGACAACACAGCTGCAGTTATTAACCAATCAGCTCTTTGGTGATGACATCACAGGGTTGAATGAGTGATGTCACAGTCTGATGAATGAAATTAAAACACACTTACACTTCCTCAGACCTGGTGTCAACCATCTGACTCCAGCAGGCTCCACCCTGAAAGGAGGGGGGGGGGTTTACATCACTCTCTCACACAGCTGGTTCCCTCTAACCTGTCTCTCTCTCTAACCTGTCTCTCTCTAACCTGTCTCTCTCTAACCTCTCTCTCTCTAACCTGTCTCTCTCTCTAACCTGTCTCTCTCTCTCTCTAACCTGTCTCTCTCTTACCTGTCTCTCTCTCTAACCTGTCTCTCTCTCTCTAACCTGTCTCTCTCTAACCTGTCTCTCTCTCTCTACCTGTCTCTCTCTCTCTAACCTGTCTCTCTCTCTCTATAACCTGTCTCTCTCTCTCTAACCTGTCTCTCTCTAACCTGTCTCTCTCTCTCTAAGCTGTCTCTCTCTCTAACCTGTCTCTCTCTCTCTAACCTGTCTCTCTCTAAACTCTCTCTCTAACCTGTCTCTCTCTCTCTAACCTGTCTCTCTCTAACCTGTCTCTCTCTCTCTCTAACCTGTCTCTCTCTCTAACCTCTCTCTCTCTCTAACCTGTCTCTCTCTCTAACCTCTCTCTCTCTATCCTGTCTCTCTCTCTCTCTCTAACCTGTCTCTCTCTCTCTAACTGTCTCTCTCTCTCTAACCTGTCTCTCTCTCTAACCTATCTCTCTCTAACCTGTCTCTCTCTAACCTGTCTCTCTTTCTCTAACCTGTCTCTCTTTCTCTAACCTGTCTCTCTCTCTAACCTGTCTCTTTCTCTAACCTGTCTCTCTCTCTAACCTGTCTCTCTCTCTCTAACCTGTCCCTCTCTCTCTAACCTGTCTCTCTCTAACCTGTCTCTCTCTCTCTCTAACCTCTCTCCCTCTAACCTCTCTCTTTCTCTAACCTGTCTCTCTCTCTCTCTCTAACCTGTCCCTCCTCTCTCTCACACCTGTCTCTCTCTCTAACCTGTCTCTCTCTCTAACCTGTCTCTCTCTCTCTCTAACCTGTCTCTCTCTAACCTGTCTCTCTCTCTCTAACCTGTCTCTCTCTAACCTGTCTCCCTCTCTAACCTGTCCCTCTCTCTAACCTGTCTCTCTCTAACCTGTCTCTCTCTAACCTGTCTCTCTCTCTCTCTAACCTGTCTCTCTCTAACCTGTCTTTCTCTACCTGTCTCTGTCTCTCTCTAACCTGTCTCTGTCTCTCTCTAACCTGTCTCTCTCTCTAACCTGTCTCTCTCTCTAACCTGTCTCTCTCTAACTTGTCTCTCTCTCTAACCTGTCTCTCTCTCTCTAACCTGTCTCACTCTCTAACCTGCCTCTCTCTCTCTAACCTCTCTCTTTCTCTAACCTGTCTCTCTCTCTCTCTCTAACCTGTCCCTCTCTCTCTCACCTGCTCTCTCTCTCTAACCTGTCTCTCTCTCTAACCTGTCTCTCTCTAACCTGTCTCTCTCTCTCTAACCTGTCTCCCTCACTAACCTGTCCCTCTCTCTAACCTGTCTCTCTCTAACCTGTCTCTCTCTCTCTCTCTAACCTGTCTCTCTCTCTCTCTAACCTGTCTCTCTCTAACCTGTCTTTCTCTAACCTGTCTCTGTCTCTCTCTAACCTGTCTCTCTCTCTCTAACCTGTCTCTCTCTCTAACCTGTCTCTCTCTCTCTCTAATCTGTCTCTCTCTCTAACTTGTCTCTCTCTCTCTCTAATCTGTCTCTCTCTCTCTCTCTAACCTGTCTCTCTCTAACCTGTCTTTCTCTAACCTGTCTCTGTCTCTCTCTAACCTGTCTCTCTCTCTCTAACCTGTCTCTCTCTCTAACCTGTCTCTCTCTCTCTCTAACCTGTCTCTCTCTCTAACCTGTCTCTCTCTCTCTAATCTGTCTCTCTCTCTAACTTGTCTCTCTCTCTAACCTGTCTCTCTCTCTCTAACCTGTCTCACTCTCTAACCTGTCGCTCTCTCTCTAACCTGTCTCTCTCTCTCTAACCTGTCTCTCTCTAACCTGTCTCTCTCTCTAACCTGTCTCTCTCTAACTTGTCTCTCTCTCTAACATGTCTCTCTCTCTCTAACCTGTCTCACTCTCTAACCTGTCGCTCTCTCTCTAACCTGTCTCTCTCTCTCTAACCTCTCTTTCTCTAACCTGTCTCTCTTTCTCTCTCTCTAACCTGTCTCTCTCTCTAACCTGTCTCTCTCTCTCTAACCTGTCTCTCTCTAACCTGTCTCCCTCTCTAACCTGTCCCTCTCTCTAACCTGTCTCTCTCTCTAACCTGTCTCTCTCTCTGACCTGTCTCTCTCTACCTGTCTCTCTCTCTAACCTGTCCATCTCTCCTCTAACCTGTCTCTCTCTCTCTAACCTGTCTCTCTCACACAGCTTGGTTCTGATCTAATGTAGCGCTGAGATTTACTCATTAATATTCATATTTGGGCCGTCAGTCCATTAAAATATGTAATTAAGACATGAATGACAGATATGTTACAGAGTCCAAATCCAGGGTTCCCGGACCTTTTCCAAGGTCAGATTCAAGCACTTTCCAGGTCCATTGCAGCTTTTTCCAGCACCTTCCAGCCCGGTGAGATCCAGACCAACACATATTGGACATTATGATCAGAGCCGTTGTCTCATTAAAAGACAGAATACTGTAAACAGACACACTGGGTCTGGTAACAGCAGAAGGACCAGGTCTTTAATCTGGATCTACTACATGGATCAGAGTCTAAGGGGACTGGAACCTGTCTCTCTCTCCAACCTGTCTCTCTCTCTAAGGCTTTGGTAACAGCAGAAGGACCAGGTCTTTAATCTGGATCTACTACATGTAGAGATGTTCTGATTCTGATGCCAGTATCAGAAATGCCTCTGATACTGCTGAAAATGGCATCGGTATCATCGAGTACTGGAGTACAGGAACCGATCCGACACCACGTAAACTATTAGAAATAGGAATCTATTTACTGGTTAGCTCCGTTAGCTCGGACACAGTTCTTCTTCGCTGCTCTTAAATAGTTGCGCTGCTGTTTTAGAGGGGCAAAGAAGAACTGATCCCCTAACGCCTCCTTAAACAAGCTAGCATTAGCGCATCATGTCGGCAGTTTGCTAGGACTACTCTACGGTGGATGTTCCCACGGTAAGACGGCGACATGTAACATATCCAGAGAAGCAGTTTAGAGGGGCAGCACGAGAGTTGCAAATTTCAACAGCAGCAACTTAATTAAACATTTGAAGACGCGTCACGCTAAAGAGCTCAACGAATTTAAAAAAGCTAAAAGGAAGAACTGCAGCAGCAAACTCTGGAAACGGCCTTCAGCAACGAGATAAATCCCCCAAAGATAACCAACAGCCAATAAGCAACAAGGATAACCACAGACAATAAGCAACAAGGATAACCAACAGCCAATAAGCACAAGGATAACCAACAGCCAATAAGCAACAAGGATAACCAACAGCCAATAAGCACGAGGATAACCAACAGCCAATAAGCAACAAGGATAACCAACAGCCAATAAGCAATAAGGATAACCAACAGCCAATAAGCAACAAGGATAACCAACAGCCAATAAGCAACCAGCTAACCTAACCCTGACCCCCCAGGACAGGATGTATTTACAATAACTACTCTGTAGTATTGTATTAATGTGTATTATTATATTAGTGTGTATTATAGTATATTAGTGTGTATTATTATATTAGTGTGGATTATATTAATGTGGATTATTATACTAATGTGGATTATATTAATGTGGATTATTATATTAGTGTGGATTATATTCATGTGGATTATTATATTAGTGTGGATTATATTAATGTGGATTATTATATTAGTGTGGATTATATTAATGTGGATTATTATACTAATGTGGATTATATTAATGTGGATTATTATATTAGTGTGTATTATATTAATGTGGATTATTATATTAGTGTGTATTATATTAATGTTGATTA
Organism: Etheostoma spectabile; assembly: GCF_008692095.1. Classification (NCBI taxonomy): domain Eukaryota; kingdom Metazoa; phylum Chordata; class Actinopteri; order Perciformes; family Percidae; genus Etheostoma; species Etheostoma spectabile. Next base: position 2,996 of record NW_022602565.1, on the reverse strand, counting down.
TTATATTAGTGTGTATGGAGGAAAGTCAAGATCATGTTTGTCCAAACTCCATCACCTATTAACAAAGGGAGTTATGATTTTAGTTCCTGGAGATGTTCTCCTTTAAAACGTCCTACACTAATATCTCCTTCTTGTTGATCAGTGTGTGTACCTGAGAGTGTCCAGTCTCCAGAGAGGATCCTTCAGTCCCGCTGACAGCAGCTTCACTCCTGAGTCTCCTGGATGATTGTAGCTCAGGTCCAGCTCTCTCAGATGGGAGGGGTTGGAGCTCAGAGCTGAGACCAGAGAAGAACAGCCTTCCTCTGAGATCAGACAGCCTGACACACTGGAAACACACAGAACAACATACAGGAAGCCTCTGTCAACACGTGGAGCCATGTGCTAGTTCTTTCTTTGCTCATTGTCCAGGTACATTTTAGTCCAGATTTTGAATAATCTTCAAAATTATCTGCAGGATTTAATTATTGAGTCTCAAACTACTGCTAAAGTTCATCACATCAACAGACACAAAGCTACACGTCAGCTGTTTATCAACTAAAGTTAGTCAGAGTTTAAATGGTCATCAGTTGAACGGTTAATGAATCCTGACCTGAGAGTCTCCAGAGTGCAGTGTGGACTCTTCAGTCCATCAGAGACCAGCTCCACTCCTGAATCCTGCAGGTTTTGGTTACTCAGGTCCAGCTCTCTCAGACTAGAGGACTGGGAGCTGAGAACTGAGGACAGAGCTTCACAGCTTCTCTCTGACAGGTTACAGACCCTCAGCCTGGAGAGACAACAGGAAACAAGACAGGTAACATCTGTAGGTTTAAATGTTGAGTCTGGAATTTATAGATTTAGTATATTAAATCCTCTTTCAGTTTAAGTCCTTTCTGTTTAATTCTAAACAAGTTGCAGATAACTAATCAAGACTGACTAGGTATCAAAGTCACATGTAATAAAATAAAAAAAATTTCTAAACTCAGCCACAATTCATATTTCAGGCTTTGTGACATATGATTATGAATACAAAAAAAAAAAAAAATACTTAGGAAACATTCAAGACTTTCTGAAATCAGTCCTGACATGAGAAGGGCTGTTTAAATTAAATTATCTAAAGAACAACTACACAAACATCTCAAATTAAAGACAAAGAGTAAGTTGGTCTGACTTGAGAGTCTCCAGTGTGCAGTGTGGACTCTTCAGTCCATCAGAGATCAGCTTCACTCCTGAATCCTGCAGGTTTGTGTTTCTCAGGTCCAGCTCTCTCAGACTAGAGGACTGGGAGCTGAGAACTGAGGACAGAGCTTCACAGCTTCTCTCTGACAGGTTACAGCCACTCAGCCTGGAGAGACAACAGGAAACAAGACAGGTAACATCTGTAGGTTTAAATGTTGAGTCTGGAATTTATAGATTTAGTATATTAAATCCTCTTTCAGTTTAAGTCCTTTCTGTTTAATTCTAAACAAGTTGCAGATGACTAATCAAGACTGAACAAGGTATCAAATCTTCTTCCTCTATTAAGAAAGCAAAATCTGATTTTATCTGTCAGCCACTACTAATACTTTAAATGACCCCAGAAAAATTTGGAAGGCTATAAAATACTTCTTTCCTAACAGAGACAGTATTAATGTTCCTTCTTCTATTATGAAAGAGTCTGTAGTAGTTTATGACAAGCGGAGCTATTGAATCATTTTCTGAGCATTTTATTCAGTCGGGTTCTTTGTTTGACCTGCTTGTCCTTATACTGTGACATCTGTAGAGATGTACCAGTCACTACAATGTCTTCAATCTCGCTCCATTTTCAGTGGATGACGTTCCAAAAAGCACTAAAAGGACTGATTCCTGAAAACCCCCAGGACCTGATCTTATAGAACCCTATTTCTTAAAAAATCTGCTGATTGTGTAGCACAGCCTCTAACGTACCTTTTTAACCTTACTTTAAAGAGCAACACTATTCCTAAAATATGGAAATGCATTTGTTTGCCCATTACTGAAGGGGGTGATCCGTCAAACTTAAATTATAGACCAATTTCTAATTTGTCCTGTTTTGGCCAAACGCTTGAATCCCTGGTGAGTGAACAGATGAAAGACTTCTTGCATGGTCAGGATATTTTATCCCCAGTTCAGTCAGGTTTTAGAAAAAAACATAGTACCATCACAGCTGCAATGAAGGTGATAAATTATATCTCTGTTGCTCGTGACAAGAAGCAGCACTGTGCATCACTTTTTATTGACTTGTCAAAAGCTTTTGACACGGTTGATCATGATGTTTTAAAGATTAGGCTTCTTAAATCGGGGTTTTCAAAGAAACTGCTCTTGTTCTCAACTATCTTAGTGACAGAACTCAGTGCGTTAAGCATGATGGTGTTCCCATCTGGATTTTACCAATCTTTAAAGGGGTTCCACACGGCTCTGTATTAGGCCCTCTTTATTTACTATTTATAATGATCTTAATCGGCATGTGTCTGATGCAAACTTTCATTTTTATGCAGATGACACAGTTTTTATTGCTGGGCCCACCTCTCTAAACAAGCCATTGCACATTTACAGAAGCTTTCAATGTGGTCCCAATACTTTGCTACAGCTGAAACTTGTGCTCAATGCAGACAAAACCAAATGTATGCTTTTCACAGACCTTCGGAACAGGCCACTGAATGTTCCCCTCAGTGTTTACTCTTGAGGACGTGAAATACTGATCGTATCTTGGTATTGTTATTGATGACTGCCTATCTTTTAAGCCTCATGTTCACTGTCTAGTGAGAAAGTTGAGACTAAATTGGGTTTTTACTTTCGAATAAGCTGTGCTTTTCTTTTAATGTTCAAAAACGGTTAGTGGCATCAACTTTTTTGACTGTGCTGGATTATGGTGATATACTATATATGCATTCATCTGCTCGATGCCTTCAGATGATTGACGCAGCCTATCCTGCATCGTGAGGATTTATACTAATTGTAGAGTTCGCACCATCACTGTGAGCTGTATTCTCGTGAGGTTGGTCTGCCTTGGCTACACGGAG
>NW_022602564.1:0-35821 GCF_008692095.1 Etheostoma spectabile | reverse complement strand
AGCAATTAATTACCTAAAAATGTGAAAGATTTCTAGGCTATATGGGTTTGTGTATGTGTTCTTGTGTCCAGTTTATGAGAAATAAAGTTCCAGCCTAAAGCCTGTACGGTTGTCACATGGTATGATAACTCTCTGGGGCTGCCTCATGTGAAGTGATAGGAGTTTCCATTTACTAAAAACTTACACAAAGAAGAATAGAAGAATTTGCAAATCCGAAACTGAAATAGGATTGTGTGTCAAGTGAGTATTAAGCAGTTATGGAAACTGTGTCACGATAGCAACGTTCCTTTGAGGGTCTTCTTCAGTTTGTTACTGTGCTTTTGTGTTACATGTTGGCTGTGTGTACCCATTACTGGCTTACACTGATCCACAGACATACCTTAATCCTGGCCTTGTGCTGTCTGTATGGTGTCTGACCATCCCAGAGACCAGGCCGGGGTGCAAGATGGATGGTGGAAAAGGAGTGTTGGTGGTGGTCAGCTGCTTGTTGTTATGTAAGACACTCTTTTGAGGGCACATGTTTGAACATAGCACCAGCCTGCTGACACACACACACACACACACACACCTCTGTAATAGCTGGTAACACTTGACACTTGCTCTTGGGGAATTACTAAAATTGTTGGTTGCTTTGTAAATTATAGTGTGGTCTGGACCTACTTTATCTGTGTCTCAGTGTCTCAAGATAACTTTTGTTATGATGTGATACTATAAATACAATGGAATTGACTCTGTGGTGCCAGTATGAAGCATAAGAGACAAGTTGAAGATGGTGTGCAGGAATGTATAGTCCACTTTCCCTCTGATACTTTTTGCTGCTAATAAAGCACTGTGTGTCGGGTCTGATTCAGTCTTCTTCTTTACTCAAACTTGCAACATTTTGTCTTTTCTACCACCTTCTGACAGGCCTGGGTTTTATCCTGCAATTGCCCTTCTCCCCCCCTCCCTCTGACTCCCTGTATCTTTCTCTGTGACAGCTCATTTAAATGTCACTTCCCAGCAGCTATGGCAGCGCTGTTATGCAACACAAAGCTTGTTTTGGCCGGGTGTGGCCTGCTGCTGGTGAGAGATGACTGTGACAGTGATGATCACTGTGACAGGGCTCACCTCACTGTTCACCTTTACACCCATTTCACACACCTGGCTTCATTAGCATAGCTTGACTCACCCAAAAAACAGCAAGGAGATGACAGCTATCTGATGCCCTTTTTCTGTTTTAGCAAGCTGAATTCTCAAATTATAACTAAAACTCTGTGCAGTCTCCATTTTTTTTTTACAGTCTATTATTGCTCTCTGTCATGTCGACTCTAAAAAGAGAATCTCAAAACTGAAGGACCTGGCATAGTGACTTACTAGGTTTCTAAAGTGACATTTCATCGTTGCTATGATGTCATAACATGACTGAAGGCATGACCCAAGGATGCCTACGGTGTGCTTCTTTCCCGTCTGACGCTAAACCAATAAGTAATGTCACCCTAATGAGAAGTTACAAGAAAATATTACCGTACTTGACAGACAGGAAAATAGCATTTACTGTAACATTGGATATTCAGGGCATGAAGAGTCAGTAGAAAGGAATGGCAGTCATAGACAGCTATTGATTTAATATCATTATTTGGCACAGATTTAGCAGATTGCACATTTGTATCATAACTACATGTGAAACTAATGAAAAACACATTTAAAGACAGTGTGATTGATCTCATCATTAGGATAATTTATGTTGTGTGTGTGTGATATCAGTACCTGATGTGGAAGAATGAGTCAGAGTCAGGGATCGGTTGTAACATCACACCAACAGACAACTGTCAGATGTGTGTGTGAGTGTGTGTGTGTTTCTTAGTCTGTAACCTGAGTTGATTATGCCTTGCGTGGCGCTCTGTCACCGGGGTAATGAATCACTGGGGATGTACGGAGTCAGTGCACTGTAATGGCATTTAATGAGGGGGGTTTGATGTTGTCACAGGGCACAGCTGTTGTATAAACTCCTTCTCAACTGTATTATGATTTTAAAGTCAGCCGGCTACTCCATAAAGTTCTCTAGCTTTTCACCTATTCTCTTCAAGTAACAGATGTGTTGTGGTTCTGATGCATACATATTTAACCTACTGCCTGAAATATCCTTTGTGTATAAAAAACAGCTGCATCCTTTCTGTTTTTCCACATTAATGCGGTGTCATTTGCTGCTTCGTGTACATCAAGACCAAAACCTTATTAAGACTCCTCTCCAAAGACATAACCTGTGCGTGTGTGTTGGTGTGTTGTCTGTCTCTCTGTGTCTGTCTGTGTTTATATAATCACCATGCAGAGTGTCTCTATGATACTTTCCACTCTGACACCACAATCCCAGCTGAAGTAGAAGGTGCTGACGGATTACAGAGAGGACTGGGCATACAATTTGAAAATCAGGGGGGTTTTATCCCAATTACCCTTAACCCCTCCTCAAAGTTTGGACTTCCAGTTCTCAGGACACAGAGCACTTGGTGTCAAATGTCATTGCACACTGATTGTAGGGTGACAACATGGATCGGAATAGCAACAGAACATCTATAAAGGTCGTGGACAGACCCGAGCCCAGGCAGAGGCAGCACAAAGAGAGAGAAAGAGAGAGCCAGGAGATACAGCCAGCTGGAGCATCACTGTCCCCTTAAACAAACAGCCTCATCACAGACACAACACAGACCTTAAGACCGATCAATAACCCAGTGGAGGTGATAAATCCAAGACAGATCTTCCTACAGCAGAGACGATGCCAGTCAATACCGTCCTGGAGAAGAGTAACGGTGTGGTGGTGGGAGCTGAGCTGACCTGCAGCCTTCGGGAGGAGAACAAGGCTCACAGGGAGAGCTACAGCGCTGACTGGCATAGTGTCAGTCTCAAGACTCAACCTCAGGACAGGTGAGAGCTCACATGCCAAACAACACATTCTGCATGTCCCCTTAGGGGAAAGGTTTCTATTTCTACCAATAACATTCTGGCTGTGATTTAAAATCTCCCTTACCATCATCAGAATTGGATTGAGGTCTATTTGACAATTCTTGGTAGAACTGTTGTCATATTAGAGGGCAGTAATACTCTAATCAAGTAGATAAATCACAGTGATTGATCCACGGTTTCTGACTTCCACTTTTCTCTAATGCCGCAGGCAGACAATGAACATGAATGACGACTCTCGTAGGGAAACTCTTTCCCGTCAGTGGCAAGCCCGTCCGCTGAAACAAATCTGCCCCTCTGGTGTCTTCAGAGTGGGCACTGTGGAAAGAGGGTGAGGGAGCACCAGCTGCTGCCAAAGAGAAAAACTCTCCCCTTGCCGATCTTCACCCCCGCAGAGTTGGGTGTCAGGCTTGGACGTGGAGCCCCACACACCGAGGAGGACCTGCATACCTTCCCCACCCCAGACGGAGTCTGTCCTAGCAAGAGGACCGTGGACGAGATCACAAGAGACCTCCCCCAGTCAAGCCAACCCTCATGGAGTTTTTCAAAGCACCCAGAGACCTGGGTCGCTCCATGTCTCAAGAGGCCCAGAGAGGGTGAAAAACAAAAAGAGAAAGAAGAGTTGTTAGGAAGGGACAGGATGGGTGACAATTGGGAAGGAGTATGCATTGAACTATGTGTGTCAGGAAAGAGCATGACAAGATATATATATATATATATATATATATATATATATATATATGTATATATACAGTATATATCTCTAGTGACAGTCATCCAAAACTGTAAATGTTTAGCACATTGTTGTTGGCATTTGGTGATGAATGGTTCTAGAAATAGCATTGTGATGAAGAGGCAGGGTGTGTGTTCTCAGCTGTGCCATGGGCTGATCCCTGCCTGTGCTGGCCAGCTGGCCTCAACATATCACCGATCTCTCAGTGGAATCACTGCAACCCAGCTATTCCTTAACAATGCTACATACAACATTTTGATGCCTTTATTTTGCATTGAAATGTGCAAATATCATTGTAAAGTACATCAAAGTGTTCTTGGAGATCAGATTAATAGATCGTGCGTGTAATAGGTGGTGAGGGGGTGCAATGACACAGAAAGTGACGGATGGAAAATGATATGCATAAGGAAAGAGGGATAGTCAGAGGTGAAGAGGAGGAGTGAGGGGGCTGGGTATGTAACTTCCATACCTCTACAAGCCCTTGACAATATCTGTAGAGAGTATAGAATTCTCCGGTGTGATCACACACTACAGCTGTGTGAAATGATTAGGTGTCTAATTAGGAGGACTTAGAAAAACTAATAACACACTGTATACTAAGTGATCTGTCTTGTTAGTTGATATGTGGACAGATACTGTATTAGTTAAGAACGCCTATTCTTCTGAATGAATTTTTAATGTGTGCAATCATGTCTAAATATTTTTCCTAGATATTTATATTTTTACTAATAAAAGCTGAGCTGCTCTTCACTTCTCATTGTGTTTTCTTTTAAATGGAAAATGAACATATTCTCATTACATTTAATGGTGAATGGAAAAGGCTTTGTCGCATGGTAAGGGTAAATAAGTTTAAAAGCTGAGTGAGTGTGGACATGTTGGCTCAGTTGGTAGAGCAGGTGCACATAGAGGTTTACTACTCAATGCTCGGTTTGGCTTCGACCTATGGCCCTTTGCTGCATGTCGTTCCCACTCTCTCTCCCCTTTCATGTCTTTCAGCTGTCCTATGAAAATAAAGGACTAAAATCCCCCCCAAAAAATTAAAATGAAGCTGAGTGACAAGTAATCCCAGCTTCATTTTACCTGGTTCCTGACCAGGCAGTGAGAGCTGAGCTAGGCTGCAAGGACAGCGTTATAACTCTAATAACACTATCTTGCAGCTTTAGGCAGTTTCATCACTGTATAAAGTCTAATAGATTGGAATAGAGTTCATTGATACCTGGGGACATTGGGTTGTGAACAAAATAAAATGGGATAAGTATAATTACAGCAAAAAGGGGTTATAACCTAAACAACGATCCAATGTGGTGATAAATCCAAACATGAATGAAAATAGAAATAATGTGAATAAGCAGTAAAACATACAGAAACTATAAAAACATTGAAAGGAACAGACTAATATGGAAATGCATTTCTGGAGGCAACATTATGCCAGACATGCTGAAATAAATAGCTGTGTATCTGTCACCCATAATTTGGACACATATATACTGTGACAGTGTCCTCCACCCTCTGAACAATCCCACTTCACCACTTTACATCCTTTATTCATCTCTTATGTTCCACCACCTGTTTGTTTCCAACACAGAGTGCACTGTTCCTCTGTTGGTGCGTGGAGCTTTATTGGATGCACTTCACCCCCTCAATTCATCTACTCTCTAAATGTACAATGATATGCTCAATCTAATTTATCAATTATTTACTTCTGCCATTTGCTGCCCTTATCTAATCTCATTTCTCTTCTGAAAATATTTGTCTCTTTAACCCCTTCTGACTTACTGTCCCCATCTCTCTATCACGTCACTTTCACTTGTGTCTGTTGGGCAGTGTGTGGTGATTTGATATTAATAGCTGGGTAAACATTGGCATTACCCTGGAGACAGTGTAGAGACAGCCGTATTGGCGCATCCTTCCCATTTGAGCTCTTAATCCTAGTCTTTTATCAGAGATTTGGTTGTGCTGCCTTCCCCCCCTATCTTTAAAATTACCCACCCACACTGCTGATAAAACCCCGTGCTCCCCACCCTGCACTGTCACAGTACAATCCACTTTTCAAACTCCAAATGAACCTCCGAAGCCTGAAACTATTTTCATTCGATGCCAAGAAATGTGTGAATTGAGATGCTGTGTGTTGTCACAGACAAATCTCGTAAATTGACTTAGAAAATTCTTTCCTATGCCTCAGCTGTCTCAGATAAATGATGCTGGTTGTATTATTCCATTTGGCAAAGTTGACCTAACTGCTACTGCAAGCAAGTTAATGCAACCCTGAAGAACTGACTCACACTGTACATGAACTCAACTTTACCTGAGTTTAAACGAGAAAACATATCTGTTTTTCTTATTTAAACATATCAAAATGATTCAATTTGATGTACTTTAATTGATGTTCTTTCTTCTATTGTCACCTAGGGATGACGTAGGGCTTGAGTAGTGGCTCCTCCTAAGTACTCATCAGTGTATTTAAAGAAAAGGTCACATATTGTTTCACAGCAATCAATTGTATGTGTTGTCACCAGTCTATGATTGTCACACTCTTGGTATGTCATTCAGGTGTATGTAATGGCCTACATCAGTCACTGTGAACGCTTGTCAATACAAGTATAAATCTTGCTTGTGGTCTATTTGCCATCCCACTTAACATCCATTGCTGCTCCCTATTGGATAATTTCGGCAATACAGGGTGAAAAAATTCAAGATTGTTTTTTACCCATACAACCCATACAAAAAGCATAATTGGATTGTGAATAGTAATCTTTTTCTCTGCTTCTGCCTCCGCAGCACTGCTGTTCTCTATGAAAAAAATAAATAAACATCACACACATCTGAAGCATCTTTTAAACTCATCTTTTCAGTCATTCATATTCAACAGCACCAGAATCCCTAGCAGCATCCCAAATCAGTACCCTTCTCATCACGATTGATGTGAAGTCTGCTGTTGGCACCTCTCTTGTCACCCTGCTTCGAAGGGCCCTTTGACATCACGGGAGCAGACCGTGTTAACTGGCTATTGCTGGGTGTTGCTGTGCGGATGTTCATAGCTGCTGCAGGCGTAACGTCGGCTCCTACAGTCCCAGGAGGAGCAGGCCTGATCACACAAAACAAAAAACATAAAACAGTGTTACATCTCCTGAATGTTTTTATTGTACTTAGTATAATGGACAATGATAACATGCCCAAAGCCCTATGATCAATGATATACAGTAAGTAATAGTTTGTCCTTTCATAAACAGATTTGATAAATGGGTGGCAGATGTAGGCTATTCTGGAGATTCTGGAGGGGAACAAGCTGAAAGAGAATAGAAAATTAAATTATTCTCTCAACTTAAGATATGGCAAGACTAATAGACCATCTCTAAAAGTGGACCTTCTACCTGAAACAATTATCCTGGAAGTTCATCTGATGTAAAATGTACATAGAAATGTTATTAAACTACTGTATCTGTATCAGGTTTTGCTTATTCTTTGCACTTTAGGCTATTAAGATGATCAAATCTAAAACATAACACACCAATTCACTTAAAGTAAGATCCTTACACATCTAGTAATGAACACCCAGTGTCTTCAAAGCATGTACGTTTGAGCCATTGTAGGATTGACTTTAATGGCAGAATATACAGGCTGAATCTACCTCACACCGTGTATTCTCTGTAGAGAACATGTCACTTCCTTTTTTAATCAAAACCTCAAAGACTTGCTCTGTCTGTCAAAATTACATTCTGGTGTCTGCTATAAAAAAATGTCTCAGCCTATTATTATACAGTATGGATTTGATACCAACACATTAATAGTTGTCTTTGGCACAGGATATAAATCTGATTATTGTTCAGGATTAGCCTTTCTGTTTCAGAATGTGTATTTGACTTTTTTATTTATTCTTACAGTTATTCTCTGCACCACCAGTAGAGAAGAAATGTGATTTGGTGCAAAGCCCCACCTGTGGGTGTAGTGGTAGCCTACTGACTCTGAGTAATAATAAAATTCTGGGTTAATGCATGAAACATCCTAGGTTGCTAGTGCTGTGCATCTATTAATCATTGTTATACAGTTTAAGGTAATTGTTTTTTAAATGTGCTTGGCTACATCAACAGGTGGAACAGCTCATGTTAAGTGCCTTCAGCGTGGGAAAATGCGAGTGTCCGTGCCGCTGATTGCCTGTTGCCCCATGCAGTTTGAATGGCTATTTTCCAAGCACCGTTGTCGTCATTGGCTAGTAGTTGGGTTGGGAATTGTATCATTTAGTAATTTTGTAAAAATGTGGATTATTTTCTACAGAAAAAATGTCTAAAAAATTAGATCAAACACCTTGGGGCCCTGCAGGGTAAAGTTATTGTTGTCAACCAAATCACTGGTGAAAATACTTGACATGGAGTGCTTCTCCAGGAAGAATGGCTAACTGCTAATGTTAGGCTAGCTTGCCAGAGAATCTTTGCTGCCGGTGTGTGTAGTTTGGAGGGGATGGTACCTTGTCAAGACCAGGTTTTTTCATTCAGGATCTCAACATCATTCTGAGAGGATTACCAACCTAGAAAGCAGCAGGACACATATAACAGAAAGGTGATGAGAACAGGTATGTGCTCACCTAGGCTTAATGGGAAATAGCCTCTTAACTTATGTCAAATGCATAAATTGTGTAACTTTCTGGTTTTGCATCTGTCCAACTTAGATGTTGCCCATGCAATTTTCCCTCCTAAAACACCACTGGACACCAGTAATCTATCTATCTATCTATCTATCTATCTATCTATCTATCTATCTATCTATCTATCTATCTAATGAGTTGCCACATGAAATGTAATAGACATGCAGGTGTTCTGTCTCTGTGTGGAGGAGAGGAGGGGGGTTTGATGGGGTCTTGGTTGACCAGTGTGGCCTGAGGCCGGAACCATGCAGGGTAGGACATGCAAGGCGTAGACTGGTAAAAGTGGTGGCACATCTCTGGGTCAGCCTTGTTCTCTTGAATTATAACCAGATCTCTGGGAGCCAGACGTAGACAAGAAGAAAAACAGCTCAGCTTTATTTTTGAGTGAAAACTCTACTAAGTTGTCTAAGGTAGACTAAGACCTGGATCATGTTCGTAGCTTACCAGTTTAATTCAGCAAATATGAGTTATACACTCATGCATTTTATTATTACACCCAGACAGCCCTGTAACTTATTGTTAATGTCTTAAAACATGGTTTCACATTTGAATTTCAAGACATCAATGGTGCACTGGAAGGAAACTTTGGGACGCTGAAATAAAGCCATAGATTGTCTGTACATCTGTGAGTGGAAGAATTAGATTTTGTGTTAAACCTAAGTAGAATTCAATGAACTTGTTCTTACATTTTATTATATCAAGATAAAGGTGATACACTCAGTTTCACATTACAAGTCATGACCGATGTTATTCTCCGTTTCATTTTTTATTCCACTTTATAAGTCAAACCCCTACGTTGTTTTACTCTGATCTTTGCCGACATGGTCATGTTATTCATGATAACCTGGTGCATCTGGGCATTCTGGATCATCATCAGCTCTACAAGGTATGCGTATTGAAAATATTACACACACACACACACACACACACGCACACACACACACACACACACACACACACACACACACACACACACACACACATACACACAGCACAATCATCTGACGGTCCTCCAAATGTCTCATCTATTGAATGAGCCTGCTATCTTGTCCTCTTCCCTCGTGTCGACCAGGTCATTAATCCACATTGTGTCAAACTGAGGTGGTGAATGTGAGTTTTCTCTTTGTCATTCAATATTTGTTTGGCAATGACTCACCTTGCAAATTATTTTACAAATGCACTTTCTGACCAAGATTCTGAAAAGTATAGAAGTTATCATTATTCCGCTGTCACTTGAAAGCTTGTTTCATTATGTGTCTGTGTACGTTTTAATAAATATTTGTCACCCTGATAAATTATTAAATGGTTTCCAGCCAATGTGAATTTTATCTCTGGGCACAAGTTGTCTATTAGCTCCGTGATGCAACATTCAGTAACTCAACAAACTTGTGTGATTTTTCTGAAGTAAAACTATTTACTATTAATAGTAAAATTAGACATACAGCACACTACAAGTCCTGCAATCAAATTTTTACTTCAAGTTAAAAGAGAAGCATCATCGGTACAATGTACTTCAATTGACCTAATCTGTTCAAGGTGGAGCTTTCAACTCTGATATGATGCTGGATAGTTTTACTATAATTTAAGTGGGATATGTTGTGAGTAAAATCAAAATCTGCAACATAAGATTTCTCTGTCAGGTAAATGTAGTAATGTTTTTCTATGAAGTAGATATACACAGTAAGTCACTGTAGTTTACTGTTGGGTTGCATACTCTGTAAGTTACAGTTCAATGGTTCTGGAAAAAGCTCCAAGCAACTACAATGGACTAGAGTTCAAGCAATATGCTCGTTTTAAATGAACATTGCAGTAGTATTAATAAATTCAGAAGGGTGGCAGCTAATTGGTAATTGATTAATGTTAAAGGTAGAATAGAAATGATTGTAGCAGCCATCAAGTCCAAGTGTGTTTGTAATAAAGAAGAATGCACCATTTCTATTACTTAAGACCTTGCAGATTAATACTTAACACCCAAGAGAAATTTGGTGATTGGTAAGGGCATTTTTAGTGTACACAAGTTTAATCTGAACATGTAAAAAAATCTCAATTCCACTTTCCCAATCACTGAAAGTTCGAGAAGAGACATGTGCAATCTGGTAACAGATCATCAAAATACTCGATTTTTGTGTTGTGACATTCTTCAAACTTTTAACAAATTTCTAGCATCTGCTCTGAAATGCAAAGCTGCTTCATGCATGTGCCGAGCCACAAATTTGGCTTTAAATGAATGGAGTTTACGTTATAGCACAAGATTGTTTTACAACCAGAGTTTTCTCCAAGTGTAACAGAAGATGGGTTTAGGCACCCATTATACTTGTTATAACCCAAAATCCATATTTTAAGCTTTGAATCCCTAAACTAAATGCCACTTACAAAACTTTATTTTAAATAATTGAATTATCCCTTTAAAAGTTGTAAACCAGGCTGACTAGGACCTGCTGCAGCACTTGGATATGAATTTAACACACACTCTCACATACAAACTCCTGCACACATGTTTTATGTAATTGTCCAAGCTCAAGAGTAGACCATAAATAATAAAGCTGAGTGCTTGCTACCAAGCTGGTAATGTGACGGATAAGCAAGAACAGCAGTGAGTGTGAAATCCTGAGACTTAGTTTGTGTGTGATGACAGTCCCTCCTTGACATGACCACCAGGTTTAATAGAAGGAGCAGAGCCTGGAGGCACCATGGTCGCTGGGAGCTGCTGCAAGATAGTGGTGGGCTGTTGAGGAGCCTGGGAAGGAGAGATGGGACTGTAATGAGGCTCTCTGCCTGGAGGCACAGAGTCTGAGAATAAACTATATTATATATAACCTCTATACTTGCATGGGGTGAAGCTCTACTCCACAATAAGGAAAACGAACAAAGAACATGCTTCCTATTTGCAAATAATATTAAAAACATCACTTCTTGTAATACTAGAAACAATTGTATTATGACATGAAGTTCACTGATGTGTTTTGGGTTTGAGCTAAACAGAGAGCAGCAGGTTAGTTGTTGCTAAGATAATGAGCTTTAGCTGACAGCCTAATAGCCTCATAGAACAGAATGAGTTAAAAATAATGCACACTTACAGGAAATGTATGAAAATTATCATATGGCTCAAAGTGTGGATAAATATGTTCTGTCCATGCCATATGTAAGAGCTTCAGCTGATATTATGCTCAGTATGTAATTATAACCTGTTTGCTGAGATGCAGAGGCACACAGTAGCGGGTTGCCAAGGTGTCAAAACACAAGCAACGGTCTGCATATGCACACACACACACGCACAAACTCACTCCCTCACTCACTCACTCACACTACCTCCGACTGTGATCTACATTGACCTACAGCATGCAGTACAGGCTGTTTAATTAATCTCACTTCTGAAGCTTAAAGCAGAGCAGCTGGTAACTCAAAGATCCAAAACTATTGTCTATAAAAGGATCCACCCACTAAGGACTTCTGTTTTTAATGTTTTACTGTTTTTCAACCGTGAATCACAGTGGATGTAATTAGCTTTTTTAATACACTAATCAAACGAGAGAGAGAAAAATATCTTGGGTAGGTGTTCTAGATACTAATAGTCTGCAATGAGGTAATGTGTGAGTCATCAAGTAATCAACAAACTATTGAAAAGTAATAATAATTATGATGCTAATTAGAAGTACTTTTATTCTAATTAGAGATTTTTGTGAGTGATTTTTAATCTACATGCTGGCATTTCTAAGTATAGCCTTTTTATTTTCCATGCATTAAAATATTGTGTGCAACTGGGACACTGAGGCATCTTCATATTGCTTTGCATTTAGGTTAAACTTTAAAATTCTATAAAGGAGACGTTTTCTATCTTTCTATCTAAGTATGCGAACACAGACAGCGAGGGTGTTGCGCACATTATGGCATGTGGTTTAGTTACATGATAAAATATGTGTATGCTGCGTGTTGGAGCTATTCAGTATTTTGTTATTGTTGGAACTATTCATTGTTATATTTAATAGTTAAAGATTTATTTATTTAATTTCAGTTTTGCTTGAATCATACAGCTACATAAATTTGTTTATGATTAGTATTTTATTTGGGTTATCTGTTAGTGCTTTTGTTTTGAAGGTACCAGGCAGCATTAGCCACCAGGTGTAGTCTACATACAGTACACAGGTGAACAGGTACTGTGTGGGCTGATGGTTTTTTACCAGAACATTGATCCTTTTTGTGAAACTTTTGTTTGCCAAGATATTGGATTAACAAACTTCACAGAATGCCATCCCTGCCTGGACAATGCACGGTTTTAAACGATGTAAAGTCAATTCACCACTACACTGCTCCAATATCGGCTCCAATATTGCAACAGGTGATAACATAGACTAAATCCTTAATCAACAGCCTAGAGATCAAACCTAGAGCCTAGCTTACCACAGATGGTGGAGGTAACCGGCTCCCACTAGCCTACTGCTCCCAGTTAGGTACAAATTAACGCCAACATGTTCCTATTTGCACGTTGTGATTTGTGTAAGCGTGTACACATAACAAGGTCACAGGAGACACGGCCATCTTCTAACTGTATACAAACTGGGAACTATATTCTCAGACGACAAACAATGCTACTAGACCGAGTGATTAGTGCAACACCTGAAAAGCACCATTGTTACTCTCTGCTACTCACCAAGGGGCTTCTTGTGTGCTTTGAGCAAATCACTCCGCCCAAGTAGCAGAAGTAGCAGTGCTTCGGCTTCTGAGAATATTGTTCCCACTTTGTGTGCTGTTAGAAGATGGCTGTGTCTCGTGTGACCTTGTTATTTGTACAGGCTGTGACTATACAAATCACAACATGTAAATAGGAACATGATGGCGTTATTTTGTCAATCATGGGGAAAATTAGGCTTGTTGGAAATGGTTTCCTCCAGCATCTGTGGTAAACTAGGCTAATGGTGGGTGCGCCTGACAGAGATACGACACGCATGTAGATGAGAAGAGTATGTATGAACTTATCTGAAGTTCCAATAAGTCGGCCATTTTCCTTAAATTTCACCGCCCTACTTACAATTTCTTATCAGGACAACAACAGTTAATATTAGATTTCTAGCACATAATTAGAGTAAGGTTTGTGAGAAGGAGATATAAGTTAATGTGGTCTATATATGCATGTTTGTATTTGCCAAAACAAGTTTTCCTTCTATTGACCCCCTCGTTACTAGTGTATAGTTAATGAATGCTTGATGACACAGCATACCATTAACATGCACTTTGTGTTGATTAATTTGTTTTGATGAAATACCCATGCTAGGTGATTAGGGTTGGGAATCTTTAGGATTTTAGTAGTTGAGTGTGATAAAGTTATTTTGAATAGACCCCCAGTCTTGCCACAGGTGATTTTCTGGTATTAATATTTAAAAATAACAATGGTGTGGCCACTGGTTTGTGTTTATGGTGTGCTTAGAAAGCTACCAACTATGTATAATAGACGGTTAGAGCCTAGGAACTTCACTATAGCACACAACACTAATTAGCACGCAGTTTACATTCACTGTACCAACCAGCCTTCCAACTCTCCTTCCCTCCTCAACACCCCCCCCCCCCCATTCGCTGTCAGTGGAAGGGGCCTCTACACCCCCACCGCATCTACAGCTCTGTAATTAAAACACTGTTATCTGGGTTGATCGTCTCTATTTTTAAAAGCCCCCCTGTCATTGAGTGGGTAAAGTGACACAATGGGAAGCATCAAGCAGTGAAAGAGGAGGAGAAGGGGGGAGATAGGAACAGCCGCAGCAGCAGGTGATGACCAACTCTGTGAGAGATGAGGAAACTAATTAACTGTTTTAGTGGCAGAGTGGCCTAAAGATAAATCTCATCTTGTTATCCAGTGCAGGCCATGCCCATTAACAGATGCTTTTTTACAAGTTCTTTACAAATACCACCACAGAAATGCAATCTACGTTTTGTGAATGTTAAAAAGTTCCACATAAAATCATCCCTGGACAAAAAAGTAATCAAGGCTGGGCAAAACTTCAATATCAGAGATGATCATCTTTCACCGGGATTATCTTGTGATGATATAATCATATGCTGTAATTTTGTAGAATTCTGGAAATTGTTGATGTATTTAATCAATGTGATGTTGGCGTGACGCTAACTTTAACTAAGTAATATACTGTTGGGTGGTTTAATCGAGACGTCATATTAAATTGATGTTTTTTATGTAAAATCCTAATCTGAAAGTTAATTTACCTACTTTCGCTACCCAATAAATGTGGTAGAAGTATAAAACTGCATGAAATTAAAATACTCAAGCAAAGTGCAAGTACCTCAAAAACGTGCTTAAGTGCAGTACTTGAATAAATGTAATGTGCTATATACCACCACTGCAATACTTTGACACATAACAACTGTATTTGTATAGCTCCTGTCATACATAAAATGCAGCTCAAAGTACTTCACAGTATGGCATTAAAAGCAACAAAACAAGAGAGAAAAGATAACATACACAAGATAAATAATTGTGTGAGAATAGATTAAAAGATAAGACAATAAAATAAGGCAGAGGTACAAAATTGGTAAAATTGTCAGTAGAAAAAAAGAAAAAAGAAAAAAAGAAAAAGTAGAAAAAGTTGAAAAAGTAGAAAAAGTAGATAAAAGTGAACTTCATTAACTAAATGCCAGCCTGAATAATTAGGTCTTCAGTTGATATATTGATTTAAACCATACCAGCCCCGAAATGAAGTAAGTAAGGAATGTTATGATATAAGCTCACTCTGAATATTGAGGTTATTATTAGTACATATCAGGAACCATATATGTGTATCACACATGTCAAATATGAATGAGACCCTGCAGCTTTTTGACGCTTAAACAGCCCCCATAGGGACTGGGCTGCTGAGGTATGATTTAATTACACACACATACTCACTCACACACACAAACACACACGGAAATGGCCATCTCCAGGGTTAAAGGGTTAGCTCATTGCATTAGTGATCATTTATTTATCATACCCAACGGTTGAAGATGGAAAACCTTGCATGAAGATGCCTAACAGCATTATCCATATTAGTTGGGTGTTCTGCTGTAGGCATTAAAAACTAGTGTCATGGCATCACTGTTGCTTATAACTTCTTCAAATGTAACGCTGGTGTCGGAGTTGTTGCAGTGACAGTAAGATGGCAGTTAAAGCTGTTATCATTAGTCCAATAGTCTGACTCACTTTCACCCCCCTTTGCCCCTCACCCCCTACGGCATCAGCTCAAGAACATGGCCATTACCTTTCCCCGTTCCTATGGCAACACCACCCTGCAGTCCTTACAGTATGTGTTGGTAGCAGTGTGTGTGTGTGTTCACAATCATTTGTTTGTGTGTGTGCACAGGCATAGATAATGTCAACGAAGAGAACAATCAATATTTTAAAGGTTTAATGTCGTCCCCTTTCTCTCGCCTCGTCTGTTTCTGATAAACTTTCACTGCTCACAGACTCAAGAAAGACACCATACAACTGTCTTCAATTGTCTAGTGGTGATATGTTGCAGTCCAGTGAATGTTTGTGGGTTTGTAATAAGTTTCCAGTTGTGTTGTAATTCTTTTTAAACGATCCCTGAGGCAAGTGATAATAAATAATAAATCTCTGAATTGGAACAACTGGACAGTCAGAAAGGCTCCATGCCTTCTCATCAGGGGCCGTACAATGTCACGCTGACCCTTTAAGGAAAACAGATGTTTGGAGCCATCTCAGTTGCAATGACATAATGACAACAAGGAGGAGATAAAAAAGAGATGATATCTAGCGACGACAACAGCATGAGAGTGACATTACACAGCTGAAATAGAGTAAAAGACAGGGCATAGAGCGTGGCTGTTCTGTCTTTGGCGATCCACTGGCTGGGATGTAGGATTGTGGTAGAAAGAGAGCCAAAAAAGCACTGTGAGATAAGGCTTTGAATATAGCTCCTCTCACTCCATCCTTTTTCTCTTCTCCCTAAGGAGGAGGGCTGACTGACAGACACCCCACCACCACCTCCTCCTTCCCTGGCTGTGGGCAAGCTTTGTATAGTGCCTACCACAAACCTGAGCCAATTAACACATCTCTATGCACACTCTGAGTTTATTAATACATAGTAAACTAGTTAGAAACAGACACCAATTATCTTGCTTTTGGCCATTTAAATGTAAGTGACTGGGGGAGGTGTGTCTGAGGCAGTGGGAAGGGTTTGTAATGATGCTGCAGAACAGCACACCAGTCTATGGTCGAAATCAATGGGATGAGACATCCACCATCCCCTTGAGAGTATGCAGCCTTTAGAGAAAAGCATATTAATGCTGTTTGACGGAATGAGCTCCCACTCTGTTGTGTGTTTGCTTTTTATTTATTGTGTGCTTGATTAGTCCCGTGGTGATCGTCTCCATCTAAGGCAGCCAAGCTGGTGTCATTGTGTCTCAACTCCCTCTCTCCAGTGCTCCTCTCTGAATGCTGACTTAATCACGCACAACCTGTGCCAAGCTCCCTTTTTCTGTTTTGATCTGACATCCCCAGTGCCAAGATGTCTCCTCGGTCTGACTGGGTCTCTGTGTGTATCCAGATGCAGCATTGACCTGGCCGTGATCCCTGATTAAATACAGAAACAGAGATGAAAGATGGTTTAGTGCAACGTATGCCTCGCCATTCCTCATGAGAATTAGATCAAACCTTACTGACGAAGGCCTGCACAGACAATGAGCCTTTGTGCTATCATGCTCCATCTGAAACTTTCCTTCGGGTTAGATAATTCAATTTAGAATAGAGTATGATTTCCTGAATTAAATCATAAACTATCTGTAACAGTGAGTCACACACTGATTTACCGTTCTGCCTCGTTTTCTCTCAATGCAGAAAAGCTGCAGAGCAGAATCAGACTGTACTGCAAAAGATCACACCACCACTGACTTTCTCTTAGTTTTTTTTAATTTGAGTGCAGACGTGTTACTTTTGAATAGGTTTAAGCTCACTAAACAAAATAGCACATGTGAGTTCTTGTTACATGAACCTATGAATGCAAAGTATTCAGTTGCAAGGGACATTTATTGTTTGTAACGGCACATGCAAAATGGAGCACCACCTTTTTAGATAAAAACCGCAACCTCCTTCAGATTACAGTTGCAATTAATATTGGGCTTTTTGAAAAGCACAGATAAAATAAGTGTCCACATCTATTAAGAATTTCATAAGAAGGAGGAAATTCATTACTTTTAAAAATAGAGCTTTTGTTGTTTTATTGTTGTCTGTTCTCACTGGCCAATTCATTGAATGTACCAGAACCACATTTCCACTTAATTTATTTCTAAACTCAACAAAAAAACAAGAAGGTGGCGGTGATGATACCCCAGTTATAACCATCTTGTTGTTACTTGTTATCTCTTACTTCATCCATTAATACATGGAAAACAACATGTTTGTTTGAATACAACTGCTAGTTCGTAGTTCATAGAAAATCTTGAGCGAACAGACAGATAAAAAGCATCAGGAGTGAAAAAGTCAGAGCTGCTGGAGTGAGATCACACTGACACACTGCCAGGCAAAGTCCAGGACCGGGCAGGTAAAAAAGCACAGTGACAAGTCACATTACCTTAAAAAACAGAAAAATGCCTTGGGGTTACAGTTGACAGCACGATATTCTTATGAAATCAACAAAAGTCACGTTGGTAAATTATGCTCGAATTATTCACACTGAGAGCAGCATACTGCAGAAACACATTGGTGAGTGTGAAATGATGTAGGTGTATAATTTTGTCGATGGTTTGAAACGCGTTAATTGAGTAAAGTGTTTATGTGTGTATGTAAGCGTTTTTTGCCAGCTTCATAGTGATCTGGGTAATGAAAAGAATGAGGCTATGTTGTTTGTTCATTTGCCTGCATATAATAGATTTATTTAAAATTGCATGAGTTTGAATGCAAGGACTGTTTGTTCCCTGCTGAATTGGATGCGGCACAATTTGCCTGGGGTGATGTGTAGGAAAGGTGTGTGTGTGTGTGTGTGTGTCTGTGTGTGTGTGTGTGTGTGTGTGTGTGTGTGTGTGTGTGTGTGTGTGTGTGTGTGTGTGTGTGTGTGTGTGTGTGTACCAAAGGGAGGGAGAGAAAAGAGTGTTTACTTCCACTCACCTGTGTAAGATGTAAAATACTGTTTCTGTTCCTCAACTTCATTGCATGTATTGTTATTTCTTCCTCCTTTGAATACAACACATCCCATTAGAATCATTGAATGGGGCTGAGAAAGGCCACTTCATTCTTGTAGGACCTGCATTGGCATGGAGAACAGATCTTTTGTGTATCCTGCACTCTAATCAAAAATACTGAGGGACTTAAAAATGACTTTCACACTGTGAGTTGACAAATCTGTATCCTGGACTGACATTCCTGGTAAAAAGGGAAGTACAAGAGACCTTCACAATAATATATACGAATATGCTAATGTCATTCAAAGACAAGCTTCTTGGAAGACCTATCTATATTACAATTCAGAGTGTTGAATGCCATTGCTGGTTTAATCACCATTATTTCTGTCATGATTTCATGGCCACTGCACAGTTCATTATTTTCCTTGCCGTCTCTGTTGTAAAAGGTCAGGGATGACGCTTAGTGACAAGCAAATGTACTTTGAAACTCACCAAACCTGCACAACTACAGACTGTTGATTGGGGTGAAGAGTTAACATGTTAACGTGTTGTTCCTGCACTGCCACTGGAACATTATCCCCAATGATATCCTCCTCATGCACTTATTATAATTAACTACATCTCAACCTTGTCAAGCAGTCCAACTTGTGGGCCCATAACGGTATATAACATATACCATGTTTATTGCAGATCACTTCATTTGTGAAGAGAAGCACCATAACAAGCACCATCCATGTGTCCACAATTTGTTGTGGAAACATGCTAACTCTTTAGCATATGCTCAGTGGTGGTGGGCGACTCACATTGCCTCCTAAAAAGTGAGAGAGAGAGAGAGAGAGAGAGAGAGAGAGAGAGAGAAAATAACTTTTAAGTGGATCGCAGGCAAGATGGTGAGTCATTTTAACTGACATTCAGCCAAGTCGAGAGAAAAGACTTTTGTGTAAGAAAATGACAAGACACCAAAGAATCAATTGTCAATTGCAACATTTAGTGCCAGTGCTAATAGTTGTGTGTTTGTTTTGTGCCGTATTAAGTGAGGGTGTTTTACATTTCAGCTTGTTAAAGACTAGATAGCCAAACTACTGTAGTCATGGAGTATGCTGGGTGCAATATTTCTATGCTTGCAGTCTTGCCGAAATGTCAGTGAGTGACGTATCCTATTGCAGCCATTTTCAGTCGATAAGTACTGTACATGGTTAGTGGTATTGGCTGCTACAAGTAGTTAAGAGTTGTCATGTTAATCAAACTATAGAGTTGTTATTTTTGTAAGTCATCTTACAACATTTTATAACTGTGTCCATCTCATCTATGCTTTTTCTGGGTGTTTTCCTGTTGCTCTTTTTCTGGTTTTGGCACAGAAAAATGACATTCCCATTCTGTTATTTCGACGTTCCTGCCTACAAAGCTCTGATGGACTCAGTGGTTTTTCCAACCTAGGAGCACAATTTGAATTAGTGCTGTTGGTTAATCGCGTTATTAACAGCGTTTACGCAAACCCATTTTAACGACGTCAATTTTTTGTCGTGAGATTAACGTTCTTTTTGGCCTGGCAAACTTTGTAGTTTTTTTTACATGCTGTTGCAACAACTAGTAACGTTAGAAAAACTTCAACACCACACCGGATCTAACGAGACCAGAAAAGAAACAACAGGCACAACGCACACAATTGTTTGGGCTTGCGAGCCGGCCAAAGAGTGGTAACGTAAAATTTTTGAGTGGATGGCGAGCGCGAGACGAAATGGATGCCAATAAGATTCTGAATGGAAAGTTTAGTTTTAAGTTTACTTTTTAAAATGTTATATGTAAAATTGAACACTACAGTAGACTATATGCCAATGTTGTTTTCAATAAAAGAACATTTTCACAAAGCAAGCAGATCCACTTTTCCATGTTGATAAGAGCATTAAAGTGAGAAAAAATAATGGGACAAAAAGAAATCAAGGGATATTTAGAATAGATAAAAATGTGTGATTAATGACGAGATAACTATGACATTAATGCGATTAATTGCAATTAAATATTTTAATCGTTTGACAGTATTAATTTGAAAAAAGATTTGTGCACACCAAAGAATCAATTGTCGGCTGTGGCTCAGTGGTAGAGCGGTTGCCTGCCAATTGGAAGGTTGGTGGTTCGATCCCTTGCCCTGCAGTCCCATGTCGAAGTGTCCTTGGGCAAGACACTGAACCCCGAGTTGCCCCTGGTGCTGCGCATCGGTGTGTGAATGTGTATGAGTGTTTATCTGATGAGCGTGAGGTGGCACCTTGTACGGCAGCCTCGGCCACAGTGTATGAATGTGAATGAATGTATCCTGTATGATGTAAAAGCGCTTTGAGTAGTCGTTAAGACTAGAAAGGCGCTATATAAATACAGCACATTTACATTGCACTAATTCTGAGGTCTGGAACAAGGCTAACTTCAGGCAGGGGTGCTGCTATAAACTTTTGAGCCACCTAACAAATGAAACAATAAACAAAACAATAAACATGTATAAACTCTGCAATGTCCCAGGGGCCCTCTGGATCATTCAGCGCCCCCTAACTGTACCCCCTGCTCACCCTGTGGGGGTTGCATTAAGGTAATGCCTGACTTGCATGAAACACTGCATACTTCTTTGTGTCCAACAAGTATTTACTGGTAAATGGTAACAACACCAAATTTTGGTTTCTTTTTCCTGACAATTACAGGCTTACAAAAGCAAATTTGAGGCTTACAAAGAACTATCATAAATTGTCTTAATAGCAGTTCTGTTCACCAAATGAATTTAATTTATTGAAGTAGATCATTTAGCCTGACACCTTAACCTCCTCTCTGTAAACAGTCACTTTATATGGTAGTGAAATCTGCCCTACTGTTTATACACATGCTTACAGTGTCCTTGCATTGATCTTTGTAAGTGCAAAAATAATGAACAGGTTGTAGTAGTAACCATGTCAACATATTTACATGCATAGTAAAAACACTTTATGCATACACATATGCAAAATTTGTTTTGTCTGAAATTGTTTGTAAAGTTCTCAGCTGTTAAAGTCTAATTATCTAATGAGTTTTATTAATTCATGTTGTTTTTATGAGAAACTTGTTGTTGAGTTAAGGCTTTGCTGGTCTGTTGCACATCACTGTCTGATGTGTGCATGGTGAATAGGCACATGTGTGGATGCATGGGTGTGTTTGTAAGGATTCATCTACCCCAGCTCTCCTAACAACTACTGAAATAATAATGAGAACTTTGGTTGCTTTCGAGTAGGGCACAAGAGACAAGAATGACCTGATGCAGATAGAAATGCAAAAGAAATAGAAGAGGAAATTGAACCAAAATGTTGAGATGGATACAATATTAACCTAATATCTGACACCTAAAATGACACTTTCTGTGAAATAGAAACAGTAAAAGGTTTGTTTTTGTTCTTGAGAAAGAAAAGAGATGTGTGCAATGTGCAGACACTCAACGGCACAAAGAATAATGATATCACACCTCAGGGATGTCGCGGCATGTCCTCTTTGTGTGAAATCCTTCTAACGCTGCATAACCTGCATAGGTTCGCTCACGGCTATATTAATTCACATTTATGCTCTCTTTTCAACATTGTCTGGTGGCACAAAAGAAGACCATGAGCTCTAGATTAAACTCTTAAGGTGCAGAGGTGACTGCCGCTAAGTTAAGTGGTCAGGGTGAGCCGGATGTTTCTTAATTGTTGGTCACTCTTCAGAGAGATCAGATTAAATGCCATGAAGCCAATATGAGCTCAGGCTGTCTACAAGATGGATAACTCAGCCTGGCCTCTCATCGCCTTTCTATATAAAGCTGCAATAAATGCCACGCTCCTTGTACTCAGTGCCTATGTATTAAGTGTGATGTGCCGTTTCCCCTTACTGCTTCAAATTTTGTCTTTATTTTCAGCTAGAACTAGTTAAAATATCCTCTTTGTGTAACTTCTTTAATATTAATAAATAGGATACTATTACATTTAAAAGTGCACATCCTAGTGAGTTAATGCTTTCACATTGTGCCTATAAGTAAATATCACATCAGATTAGATGTGAATAGAGAGATTGATCAGAGAATATTTCACAAGTCTGATTGAAATGAGTGTAAAATTAAATCTGCAGAGAGTGGTATAGTACTAATTCAGTTCTGAGTTGAAAGACAAGACTTGGAAGAAA
The DNA here is from genome assembly GCF_008692095.1 of Etheostoma spectabile. Taxonomy (NCBI): domain Eukaryota; kingdom Metazoa; phylum Chordata; class Actinopteri; order Perciformes; family Percidae; genus Etheostoma; species Etheostoma spectabile. Next base: position 13,232 of record NW_022602564.1, on the reverse strand, counting down.
ACCTAATTTCATTTCAGTGTTGACATGATATGTTTCATGAATAGATGACAACACTTTATATGGTCATTTCAACGTTTTAATTGCATGCTGCAAAGGTTTTTTTTCATACAAAATAATTCATGCAGCATCAGTGATTTCAAAAGTGCAAAACGGGTCCAAAAATCACTTTACAGATCAATAAGAGAGCATGCCAAACAGGACCAGAACCACTCCATAAAGCTTGGACGGAGTTTGTTGAAAAACGTGCAAGATTTCTGTATTTTGAGTGTATTTACCAAACGAGACCAAGAAAAATACTTTGTATAGAGAATACCCACATGTCCATCAAGTCCACATATCACACTGGAAGACGTGGAACTATAAGCATTCACAATCATGCTTTTTGACAGTTTTAAAAAATATTCATGAACAATCATTTCAAATTTACAAAAAAAAAGAAAACTAAAACAAAAACTAAACAAAAAATGAGGTAACAGCTTGTAAACATTTTTTGTCACTTTGTTCAGTTTGGCAACATTAAATTCACTCAAAAGATTCAACAGATCGGCCCACGTGTAAACAATTTCCCGTGTTTTACCACAAACTTTACGCACGAACATTGGTCACTGGACTACTTTCCTGTAGTCGTTTTTCGGAAGGAAATGTAATGTTTTTGCATATCTTTTCCTCACTAATAAACACAAGGGGCGTCTTTGAGTGGCTAGTACATGCAGATACAGATCATAACCTGCGGAAGGAAACGCGCACCCGATCCTCACCGGATCTCCGCTCCAGTTCTCCACAGGACCCGCTCTCCGTGCTCTACCTGAGCCCAATCATGACCGTCTCCACGTCTTTAGAGGGTCTCCGGTCCTTTACCAGGAAGTTAATCATGCTCTCCGATTTGATCATCAGGTTGCACCCTAGGAAAAATATGCCGAACACGACGGTAAGCGACAACACGCATAGCACCGCGATTTGCACCACACGCATGACGAAGAGTTTGCGCTCGTCTTGCACCAGCACCAGGGACCCTCCGCCGTCGCCGGTCACCACGTTGTCGGTTCCATTGCCGGAATATGTCGCCAAAGTCCCGGCGAGGGTCTGACTGCCGTTAAACAGCGCGCCCGGGGTCACGTCGAACAAGGAGAAGTTCATGTTTCCTTCCTTTTTATCAGCAAAAAGACTCCACTAGGCAGGCACACACACAGTCTCACCACAAAACCTGGACTCCAAGTAAAACTTTGCGTCATGTGACTTTTCAGACAGAAAGAAGAGGAAGAAATACAAAAATAATACGCTTTAAAAGTCCAGCTTTATGTGAAAACAACGAGTTTTTGCCAGTGCGTAATGACCTCATCCACATCACCAGACTGCAGTCAAACAGCGTCGCATCAGGTGCAGCCAAAAGTACGATTAAACTCAAAGTCTGCGTTCCTCTGGGTTTAAGTGAGTCTTCTTAGACAGTGCGCAAGGTGCAAAACGTCTTTCCCTTTTTGTAATAAGGGTCTGTGTTCGCCTGCGAGCGCTTCTTTTGTGCCAAGTCTGTGGTGCGTTTTAAAGTGATGATGAGTTCCCCGTTGACCACACCACCACTCCTTATCACCAGGGGAGGTAGTCAGAGGTCCTCAGATTATTCGCTGCTGCTCTGATGTGAAAAAAAGAGAAAGACAGAAAACTTTATTTGAACAAGTCTTAATCTGTAATTCAGTCTACCTTTCATTTTATCTTCCTGCTATTATTTTGTGAATAACTGCTACTGACGTAAATGATATCTGCTTCTAATGCAAAATAAGAATTTAACATTAGATGCACATTTTACTACTACAGATTTTGTTTTATTTATTTATCTTCAGAAGTGTAGTAGCCTAAGTTTTTTTAGGAAGCATGTGCATCCTTGTTTCCTAAAAAAATAATAATCCTCTAACAAACAAGGGATACATCGTGTTAGTTTTTTATATACAGAAAATTAGTTTTTAAAGAACAAGTTTAAACTTGGATATTTTGCTTTTCAAAAAACCCGGTAGCACTTATTTATGCACATCAGAAATGCCCAAAGCCAATATTGATTCAGACAGACATTTCTTTTGAATCATGAAATTGTTTGAAAATCATTTTAAAACCTGAAAGCACTCAGTTCAATTGGAATCTAAATGAATTGAAGATTAGCATCTGCTTCTTTGATAGGAATTTATGTGGAGTTTAATGTCTGTTGCTGGGGGAAATATTACCAATATAGGCACAGCCAGCTATAACTTAGACATGAAGACATTAATTAGTAATCTATGATTCAACCATGGTAAATATTTATCTGAAATATTGGCTCCTCTACTTTTGCTTTTTCTGCTGTTTCTTTTCAGGGAGCAGCTTTAATTAAAACCTCTGAGAAGCAGATGGCTCTCTGTTTTTAGTGAATGTGTTAATCAAACATCACTTTGTCTTTCAGGTGTTGTGTGTGACCAGGGGTGATTCTAGGATCAGACCTTAATGAGAATGTGTTACGGAGACAGTGCCTTGAAAAAGTTAAATCAGTAATTTCCTTAGCCGATAATCTCTGAGCTAGCTACTGAACAACAACACCAGCTAACGTTTTTAACTAAACCTGGCCCTTCCTATGTCACAGTAATAACAACCAATTGGATTTTAGTTACTTACATTTGAATTTATGGTTCTAATCTGCAATGGAAATGACCAATTTCTTCTCTGGGGATCTAATTTATAGGGTGGCAGAGATTAAATTTCCCCCCCCCCCCCCCCCCCCCTAAATAGGCTCTAAAAACGCCCATGTGTGTAAGATGACTGGGACACCATTACTAAAGTGGAGTTGAAACCCCTGCAACCTCACCTGTAAAGAAATAGGAACCTCGGGTAAGAATGTTACAGATGCAAATAAACCACATGATGAATTAAGTTAAAAGTTTGAAATCATTATTGATCCTTATTACAATAACGTTCTCTCATAAGTATTCTCTCCCACCTCCTTCTGTATGCAAAATGTGAGGTTTTATTCTATGAGGTCTATACTGTATTGACAGGCTGCATTTATTATCGGTTGAACAGTCTATTTTACCTAATATTATCTCTGCATTTTTCTAAATTATCAGACTTTAAAATAATGGCAATGAGTTTGGGTTGCTCAAAAGATACTTCTCTCTCTTTAGGTCTGCAATTACTTAATCATAATGTCCTTATACCTATAATAATAAAAAAAAAACTCCAGTGAGTGTATATTAGATATCTTATACATATTTAAGATGATTTCTATCCATAAATGAAAATTCTGACTTGTTTGCAATATTCTCCCTTTTTCTAATGAGCTGATATCTACATCAACACAGATTGTTACTGAATGGATGGATAGTTGCCCAGTAAATTTGAAAATAATCTGACTGATAATTTTTCCAGCTAGTCTTTGCTTTAAAATTTCAAACATTACAAATTTATGAAAATATCTCGTCAAATTTTAATGGAAATGTAACTGCTGCAAGGAGGAAAGGCCCTAAAATCACTGAAATGAGGTACTATAACCAAGTTAGAAACTATTTACCTATATCTTGGCACCAATTTTAATCGGCAAAGGATTACAGCTGCTACATTAATACATATGTAAGTATATTGTACATAACACTCTGAAATGTTCTTTAAAAGATACAGAAGATAAATTGCATTCTCCTATTTTATCTCAATACCTCACTTTTACTTAAAATGATGTGAAATTGCACTGATAAACTGAAACCTTTTCTCGTTTTAACTGTATGGTGTCCTTGAATGCTATGAAAGGCGCCAATAAATGTAATGTATTATTATTATAAACAGGTTGATAAAAAGCTGCCTCAAATATTGTGAAACGACTCCCAAAGACTTGTCTGCAGAGCCTGTCAAATTAATCTGCTGTTTGTCTAAAAACAAAGTCTATAAAAATTTAATTTGGGATGCTCCTGACGTCTGGGTAAGCAGCTTTCAGCTACCAACTGACAAGCTTGTGTACAAACATTGATTAGCTCCATCCACAAATACCTTCCATAAGCCTTGAGGTGGTTTACTTTCAGATCGTTTATTAATGGCTGTTAACAGAAGAACAAGGAGCATTTCTCGTGTATAATACGATCAGGTAATCTCATTAGCCTGAGGATTTGGTTGCTGCAAATGAATTCGCAACATGTTAATCAATCCTGCACAATTTGATTCTGTTCTATTATTCATTGCAGTGTGATTATGGAAAGTAGTCTCTACTTACACTTCATCTCTCCATCAATATGTAAATCCTCCACTACAGTTAAAACCTAACAATCAAGGGACCGGAAACTTTGGTTTAAGAAGTGTGTGTGTGTGTGTGTGTGTGTGTGTGTGTGTGTGTGTGTGTACATTTAGGGACCATGATGATCCAAAATCCAAAATCCAATCCATATTAAGTTGATCATAATGATAACTTTTGCAAGAAAGAATAGTACTAAACTATGTTTAGGAATACATGCCTAACTTTCTTTATTTTTTATTATAGGGGTGATCGCCAAGACTTGACAAAATCATTTTATATAGTAAAACATTTTCACAATTTGACGGTGGGGGGGGGGACACAAACGGGTTTCTTGACATGTCCCCCCCATCCCCAGTGGAAATTACACCCTAGCTAATAGTACCTTTTTGAGGCTTTAAACAACAACACTTACTGAAGAATTTACAAATGAGGGGAAAGTAATTGTAAGGTCAGGGAGGAGGACTTTTTTTTAAAGATTTTTTTTTTCTTTTCATGGCCTGTAATGGCCAGGATAGCTTGAAGACAGGAAAGGGGAGAGAGAGGAGGGACGACATGCAGCCAAGGCCTCGGCCTACCTGGGTGCACACTCTACTGGGTGAGTTAGGGGTCACCCCGGAGGAGAAACCTTTAATAAACATGCTACTCCTTTCAAGTTATTCCCAAAATCTTTTCCAAATTTGCTACATCATTATTAAATGTGTTTTTGAAAAAGTTTTTCCACTTGGTAAAGCTTCGTAAACGGAAGAACCTGTGGCTGATTTACAACTTCCGACTCTGGCGTATCAGCCTGAGCATTTGCTGTGAATGCGCCACATTTCATTGATATACCGGTCACAGAAATAGATACTTATCTAACCGGTGGTTATTGTTAGTATAACTGTATATGAAGATATATTCATATGAGGACGCATATAGACATAGTTGTGAGCGTCTGACTTGTTCCTAAGCAACAGTAGACCTGTGAGCCCAGTGACAGATGGTTGGTGAAGTTATTTTGGTTTTAGAGGAGAAGGAGAAGGAGGGAGCGATGAGGTGCTTGGATGGAGGTGGGGGAGAAACATTTTCACTTAACATGGGGGAGTTGGCAGCCTAGCAACACAAACTAAGTGAAGACATCCCTAGCAACAAGGAGGTGGTGTTTGACCCCACCCACGTCCTCTTCGTAATTTACCCCTACGTCCTTTACGTTCGTGATGCTGCCACAGGGCGGACGTGACCGAGGACTCAAAGTGGACACACCCTTTCAAGCCCTTCCACCCCAGAGGGAGCAGACTTTCCTCACAACTTCCCTCTTTTCAATTAACAGATTATTCCTCCTAAGATGCCCCTTTATTAGCTGATCAAAGCACTCACAGAACTGCAAGGAAGCCGCCATGTCCCTGTGTGTGTGTGTGTGTGTGTGTGTGCTGTTATGTGCCAGGAAACACCAAGGCATAGGTAGGTTAACAAAAGTGTGTATTGGATATTGAATATGGATCGACCAAGTAAGACAAATAGCAAGGAAAGTGTTAGAAGCCATGTTTGAAACTAAGGGGCTTTTCACCTTTGGGACTCCTAATCTGCCGAGTGATGTGAAATAAGAAAAACAGTCATTAATTACACACTGATACAGATTGCAGGGACATATTGCCACAGCAGAGTGGTGCCCGACATCAATCCCACTAAACAAGCATCATTAAAGTTATTTTAAGGAGGAGATGAAGCTTTGATTTGCAGGGGGATATTCAACTAAGTATGTGTGTGTGTGTGTGTGTGTGTGTGTCTGTGTGTCAGTCTGTCTGTCTGCACCTACGAGCATCCGTGTTTGAATGGCTTGTGTTAGTTGTGAAACGGATTACAGATTTCACAAATCTGATTGAAAGAAGTCCTCTCCAGTGCAGACATCTCATGCACGTCCCCAGCCGCCACCCATTAACCTTGTTTCCATTAAGACACATCTCAGTAATGCAGGCTATGCTGCTCTGTCTTTTATTTCCCTTTATTTGTCACATTCTGTCTCCTTTATTCCTTCAACTTCTTTCATTACAGGTGTGTCTTGCTTATATTAAACAGCAGGCTACATTAGCCTTGCCACAGTTCTGAAGTCTGGATGCGCTTAAAACAACAACAGAAATGCGCTCTTTTCTTCTTTCCATCCCTCATGTATCCTCAGTTATTCTTTCTCTATTTATTTTACTTTCTCCACATAAACAGTCTCATCCCCTGAGAGGGAAATGTAAGCTGCCGATCCAGAGGGGCTAGAGGAGGGCAAGGCAGATCCGATAGCAAGGCATCACAACACAAATACACATTGTCCCACGTCAGCGACTCCAGGGCACATTTCATAAGCCTGCCAACCCTTCACCTGAGAAAAAAACTCATGTCTCTCCACTTGACCCTCCCACCCGCCAGTTAAACGCAGCAAAGCAGGAAAGGGTAAGCCGGTTGCGGATAACCAAACACTGATTTTGTCTGAGAATGATTGCGTTTTACTATTGACTCTCTGAGACTCAGTGAAAAGCTAAAGGGCCAGATAGCTCTGCAACACAGGTCAGGGACCTTCCATCCCTTTCCCTCCTCCAGCCTGCATCCTCGCTTCTCATTCAGTCTTAATTGGCTGCCATCCGACCCAGTGTCTAGCTATTACTCAAGACAACTGGCGCTATGTTCTTCTGAAAATGCCGTTCATCTGTGGGTGATTGCCACAGACGGCTTTGGAGCCAATAGATCCAAATCAGTCAATACTGAAGAGGGGTTTGATTGACCCCAGGATATTACCTGCCCCATCCACCCACAACCGAGAGCTTAATGCCAGCGGAACAGTTGACTGTCATAGCTGTTCTACTCATTTCTCTATATTTGTCATTTCTTCCCTTGGTAATTCTTGGACCCGGGTGGCAGTAACTTAGCAACAAGCTGGAGAATAACAGCAAGGCACAGGGATAAAGATTCAATAAATGGACAAGTGCAGAGAAAAGAAGCATTGTCTGCCCCCCCCCCCCCCCCCCCATACACACACATACACACAGACACACAACACAACACTTTCCGAAGTTCATTTCAGTCAGGCAATCTTAGCTTTTATCTCTGTTTTTTTGCCTCTTTTCCCTCTTTTTTTTCTTGTTTAAAAGCTGGCAATTTTCACATGCTCCGTTATTTAGTGGAATGGGAAGAGGTTCCTGTGGCGTGCTCTTATCAGTAATAAATTTAGTAAGGAGGAGGACAGACAGCTTGGCTTCACTGTTTCTAGGGAACGCATCATAGTAATTGCTTGGGCAAAATCATTCTGTTTTGAACCCCCCCCCCAAAAAAAAAAATCAAGAAAGGACTACTTAAACTATTTTTGTATATTATATTCCCACTAGGGGTCCTTCTACCACAACTACACAACTTGGTGTTGGCGTTCACAGCTGTAAAAAGTGTGAAAACGTATGAATGCAGTGGTGCAAATGGTCCAGTACAAAAGTTAAAGAATCAAATTATTAAATAATGTATTCATTGTTAATTTGTAGGCTCTATTTGTATTGTATTACTGTGTTCAACAATTTTAGTTTGATTGATTTCACTTATATTTTTCAGTTGAAAAAACTAAAACTTAAATAGGCTATATGAATTTCTATTACTAAAACACACTGATGCCTGGTTTCAGATTCAGAGTGATTTTTCAAAATAATTTGTTAGTATTTTTGTCTTTGTTTCGTTTTGTTTTTTTGCAAACCTACCCATCTGATTTATTTTTTCTTCTTTCTTCTACTTGTAGCTTATAGGAGTTGCAGAGACATCTGTCCAGGGTTTCTTGAGACGAGGTCCAAACACAACCGTGTTGGCTGTGTGTAAAGTGAATGTAGCCTACTGTATGCAAAAGTGAGACTTTTGATGTTGTTATATTCCTCCTCATCTTATCAAAACGTTATCGAACCATTAAGAAGCGAGTGTCAACATGCCGTTCCCAGACAGGCTACATGTAGCCCACTGTATGGAGAGTTGGATGTATGAGGAAGAAAAGCTATGACCCAACATGCGTTAAGCAAGTCAAGAATGAGGAAAGACATTCAAGTTGCGAAGTGAACAAGTCACAGGGAACACACACGGCTCATGTCAAGTCGGCTCCGTTACTCTCCAGCCATGGGAACTTTATTAGACCGTCCAGTGATACTGTTTCTCCTTATGTTGTCAGCATCAAAGGTTTTCGGTAAGTTTATATCACTTGAGCTGCTTTTTGAAATGTTCACCTGCTTAGGCGCCTGGGGGTGCTTCCGCCCGAGTGGTAGCTCATCTTTAAAGATATTACCAACTGTTAATATTTATATGTTCTGATGATTTTTTTTTTTTTTTTTAAATATAATCTTCTCAAACGGAACATAAAGTAACGCTGACTTGAATGGAGAGGACGTTGTGTAATTTGCGCTGCTCTGGAGCTTTCGCCACCTCTCCTTATAAGGGAGTAAAATGGGTTTCTCAAAGCGAGGGGACCAGGGCTCCCCGGGTCTCCTCAGGGAAAAATAATAATTAGGGAATAAGCAGCTGTACATTATATAGGCTATATATATGTGCTTGGGGATTTTACTTTTTCTCAATTAACTCAGAAAGAAAAAAAAAGAAAACTTTATGACTATGTAGACTTTGTAGTTTACTACACTATCAGACTTATTTGGAGCTTAAGTGGTGTAACTAAAAAAAAACATATGGTGTTTTTTCAGTGTATAGGCTACTTTAGGGGCCCTTGACATTGCCAGGTCATTTGGGAATTAATATGATTTTGGGCAGTTATTCAGAGTCCAATGAAGTCCATTTATTATTCTGTCAGATCTCAGACACTTTCTACACAGGTGGATTTACCTTGGCGACAGTGCTTTTGTGTTAACTCTAGTGAGCCACACCCACAGGCCATGCTAGGTAACAAATAAGAAAGTGTTTGGTATTATCTGTTGACCCACTTATAATGAAAAGGTAGGTGTCATTTGCTAACATGGTCAAATGGCAAGAATAAGGATTAGCATCATTAACGTTATGGGTAAACTGCACAGAGACTACTCTTGTGAAGGACTGAATGATGGACGGTATCTGCATTTGTGGTGGTTGAACAGAGCTCATTGGCACTGATTAAAAAGTGTGGTCAACAGTTATCTTTGTCAGTCTCTTGAAAGTGAAAGGAAATGCATTTTGTGCTGTGTTGGAATATAGCTTTTACTCAAGAACTGTACTTAAAGTTCTAATTCAAGGTACTTGAGTATTTCCATTTTCTGCTACTTTCTTATTCTTCTCTTACTGTACTTATTTACAGACTCAGATTAGTAATACAAAATATAATCAGACAAAATGATGATGTATTATTATGGATAAAGATAAGACTTTATTTATCCCTTGGTGACATTCACAAGCTGCCTGTATGGATAGTAACCTTTAGCAGCTGCAACATTTAAGTTATCAATAAACATTATTCTGAATTGGGTGCATTCTGTATAAAGAGTACTTTTACTTTTTGTAACAGTATTTCTAGGTTGGCTACTTTTAATTTAGCAAAACATCTGAGTACTTCTTCCAACACTGTTTTGTGTTACATTTCTGTTTGTGTGATTACCAAAGGTTCCAACATCTGCACATCACAAGGAGTCACCACTTGTCAACGGTGCTTGGCTGTTCACCCTACCTGTGCATGGTGCTCTCAGGAGGTAAAAACACCAGACGTCCACATACACACAGTGTCTAGTCGCCCCTCCCATTCATTGCTCAGTGCAACAAGTTGGAACAGAAACCTCATTTGCCAACAGCATTCTTCTTGTGGTCATCCTGGTTGTTCTTTAACATGCTATACAGTACATTGTAGCCTCTGAACTGTTACAAGAAGAAAATGGGTGTTTTCTCAGGGCTCCTGTACACGGAAGACACATAAGAACTTATGGATGTTCTTTAATGCAATGGTACTTTATTTAGGAGTATGGAAAAGGGGGATCCAGCGCATCCCGCTGCGACCTGAAGCAGAATCTGCTGAATGGAGGGTGCAGTAAGACAGCTGTGGAGTTTCCCTCCAGCACCCTGAGTATTCAGGAGAACAAACGCTCAGTGACAAGGCCTCGGGTACTGCTGACGATGTCACACAGATAAAGCCTCAGAAAATCCATATGGCACTAAGGCCAGGTACTTTTACACCCATCAAGACATCACCTATACAACCAGTTGCTAACAACCATGACCTGATCAACACAGTGGAGACCCCAAGAAACATTATTTTTTTGTGCATGCACTAAAAGCCTGATACACCAGAGCTGGTTGCACATCTTTAACATACTGATTCTGTATTTTATTATTATCTAATATTTAATCATTTCACTTTAAAGACAACAAAAAGATTCAGGGACATCCAATTTATCTCATGCAATCAACCCTCTGCTCTTTCTCTCTCAGGAGATACCAAGCATTTCACCGTGTCAGTGAAACAGGTGGAGGATTACCCAGTGGACCTCTACTATCTGGGGATCTTTCATATTCAATGAAGGATGACTTGGCTCGCCTTCGCACCTTGGGCAACGAGCTTGCAGTGGCCATGGGCCGCACCACAAGCAACCTACGCGGGGTTGGAGCCTTTGTGGACAAGACCACCTCCCCTACATGTACATGTATCCTCCAGAGGCAGTCAAAAACCCTTGCTACGGGTAGGTATTGTTGATGGTACATTTGAGGAGGAGAAAGTTGAAATGGAGATTTTCGAATATTCTGAGAAAGTCCTTCCAGTTCCCCTTCACTGATTCCTATCCCCCATTCACTTATTAATACAAATAGAATTCACGACACATGCCTGGCTCAATTTGGGTTCAAGCATGTCCTGTCACTGACGGAGAGGGTGGCTCGCTTCACTGAGGAGGTGGGGAAACAGCAGGTGTCTAGAAATAGAGATGCTCCAGAGGGTGGATTTGATGCTGTCATGCAGGCTGTGGTCTGTAAGGTATGAAAATGTCATTACATACACATGCTTGCAGAGCATGTGCATACATATACACTACCGTTCAAAAGTTTGGGGTCACTTAGAAATGTACATTGCACTCCATTATAGTCAGAATACCAGCTGAGATCAGTTGCATTGTTTTATTTAACCGGCAGCAGTTTTCATATTACATTATGTGCTTACATAATTGCAAAAGGGTTCTCCAATGCTTTTTCAGTAAGTTCATTAAAATTATACCATATTAGTAAACAGAATGTGCCTTTGGAACATTGGATGAATGGTTGCTGATAATGGGCAATGTAGATATTGCATTAAAGATCAGCCACCCACCCAAATCAGCTGGTATTCTGTCTCCATGGAGTGGTATGGAAATTTGTAATTGACCCCAAACTTTTGACCAGTAGTGTACATACAGTATTAGTTTTTAATTTTACTTGCCATCTTATTTCTGTGTTCATCGTCATCAGGACAAGATTGGCTGGCGTCCGGATGCCTCGCACCTTTTGGTATTCACACACGGATGCCAAAACTCACACAGCCCTGGATGGACGTATAGCTGGAATTGTCCAACCCAATGATGGAGTGTGTTACCTTGATAATGATAATGTTTACAACAAATCCACTGTGCTGGTAAAGTCATAAATTAAAATACATCAATAATTCACTTTTTATAGTTTCAGAGTTGTTTAACATAACCTACTTCCATTGAAGACAATTTGCTTCCTGTGTTTTTCAGGACTATCCCTCTTTGGCACTCATAACAGACAAAATGTCTGAAAACAACATAAATCTAATTTTTGCTGTGACCAGCTATGTGGTGCCGCTTTACCAGGTAACTGCACTGCTTGTGCAGCATTAATTTCTTTAAGTTATGAAAAACATAAAACTGTGTCATCATCTTGCTGTCATGCCTGTCATTTCAGGAGTACAGTCAGCTCATTCCAGGCACAACTGTGGGAACTCTGTCCGATGACTCTGGGAATGTTATTCAGCTCATTGAGGATGCTTATGCGGTAAGAATTTCCCAAATGGAGCACAATATGTATGTAACATCTGTAAACTGATACAATTTAACTGTTTAACCTTATAAATTGGTGTTGAGCAGAAAATTCGCTCTAAAGTGGAGCTGGAACTACTGGGAGTCCCAGAAGAGCTGAATCTCTCCTTCAATGCCACATGCCTAAACGGAGAGGTCATCCGTGGACTTAAGTCTTGCTCTGGCCTCAAGATTGGAGACACAGTACGTATGTGTTGAGATGCTGATACGCACATCTGATATCTCCACACACAGATTTTCACAGAGACATTTCCTCCTCTTCAGGTGTCATTCAGTGTGGAGGCTCAGTTGCGTGGCTGCCCCAAAGAGAAGAGCCGCACTTTTACCATCAAACCTCGAGGCTTCAAGGATTCCCTGGAAGTCACGATGGACTTTGCTTGTGGCTGCGAGTGTGAGGCCAAGGCCGAAGCCAAGAGTCCCATCTGTAGCAAAGGCAATGGGACCTACGAGTGCGGTGTGTGTCAGTGTCACCAGGGTCGTCTGGGCCCACGCTGCGAGTGCTCAGTGGAGGACTACAGTCCGTCTGATGATGCCAACTGCATCCCAAAGCCAGAAGGTCCAAGCTGCAGTGGGAGAGGAGACTGTTTGTGCGGACAGTGTTCCTGCCATGCAAATGAGTTTGGTCAGGTGTGGGGCAATACTGCGAATGGACGACTTCAACTGCTTGCGCTTCAAAGGGTCACTGTGCTCCGGTGAGTAGATACACGTCTTTTATTATGATCAGTGTCAGTGTTCTTTGCAGCTTTGCCAAGACCAATATGACATTTTGCTTTGTCAAGGTTTCCCCACCATCAAAAAACATGTACAAGGTTCTCCAGTCAGTGCCCTTGATCAAGATCTGGAGTTGGTGCCTGGTGTTGAAATGGCTGCCACTGCTCCCTTGAAGGATGGCTTAAATGCAGAGAAGGAATTTTGCTACATGTATGTGATGTGACAATAAAGTACCTTAACCTTTACAAAGTAAAAAACATTTTTAAAACAAGACCAACACGGTCTTGACCGTATGCCAATTTTCC
>NW_022602563.1:0-19021 GCF_008692095.1 Etheostoma spectabile | reverse complement strand
CGTCAGCTTTCCGACAACTGTGCGTCTTCTGATGTTTCTCTCAGCAGCGGTTTGGTGAAGTGGTTCAAATGAACTGAATGGAGTCCTGATAGACGTTTGACGCTGTTTCCATGGTTACTGCTGTCTTGACTGTTTATTGAATGTTCTGCTGCAGACTGCGACTCTATCTTTAACCATCCTTTTTCTTCTTCCTCTTCACTCAGTATCTCAGTGCCATCTGCACAGGTTCAACCCCTCAAGGCAACATTTGGAATTTCCGCTTGCAGAACAAACTGAGTGAAAATATTCAACGTTTTCATTTGGATTTAAATCGTTGTGCAAGGATATGGAAATATAGGGTTACTGTGACTTACTCTAATGCTAAACATATAGGCTATAGTGTATGTAAGGGGATTTATTTGATAACGTTGCGGTTTTGGTTTATGTGAGATTCTCTTTTTTTCATTGACTTTGTTAATGACCGCATAGATATATTTTATTGATCTGTCAGACAGGTACATACCTCTGCATTATGCACTTCACTATATTGACAGAGCTGACCACATCATCAATCTAAGTGCTGCATGTCTTCTGATGGTGGAAAGGCTCTCTTGTTGGATGAACACAATGTCTACCATCTCCAGAAGGATTTATGAAAACTGTTATAAAAGACGATTAATTGCGTTTGCAATAATATAGCAATATGTTCAAACAAGATTTTTTTAACTGCAAATGCACCTTAGATGCTATGAAATAATCACAAATTGAATTGCAATCACAAAATTGGTTACCAAAAATTGCAATTAGATTATTTTCCAAGATCCTTCAGCTCTATTGACGACACATTGAAGATAGTGAGAGTTCAGTGTTGCAGGCCCTACGTTTGGACTCTTTCAGCAGCATCGGGTTTTATGTTTAAAAGTCCAAAGACCTAATGTGATGACTACATGTGTGGTGTGCTTTGGCAGATTACAGTTCCCTCATCACCTGTACCTTCTGGACCAACACAGTGATCCAGGTTAAAACCACATTGGTCTGAATGGATGAATAAGTACTTTTGTGAAATAAAATCTCTGGAACTTAAGGTGCAGACTCAAGTGCTACTAAACAGTAACGTCAATGTCTTAACTGTCAAAGAAGCATGAACAAAATGGGTCAAACGCTGGTTGAATATGCAGTCAGTAGTCCCATGTCTCTCTTATTTGAATAGGATATTAGTGTTTCTGGCGTGTGCTGCTGATGCCACAGGGCTGTCTGCATAGTATAGCACTATGCTGCGTTACTAAGAGCAGCGTTGTCGTTATTTTTAAAATCAAACTTCAGCTTTTAGGGCAGAAAATGCTGCTTATTCCCGACGGATGACTCGATATGCTTTTCATGTAAATGACGTCTAGCACTTTCATTCTGGTGTTTGCATTAATGCATTAATTCTAAGGACTATATGCTTTTTTTAGCTGGAGGCAAAATGACACATTCTCATCAAAAGCACACTCCCCCGCTTATAGTCCCACTCCACTCAGACATAAAACACGCACGCGCACACATATGATTGACAGCAGGAGCTCCCCCCGACCCAGTATTCTGCTACAGTGGGACGATTCCACAAGCCTGTGATTAATGACTCGGCTTTATCCGCTAGTGGTGTGGTAGGCCTGCCAGCCAGGCCACTTAGACTGCCTGGACACTACCTCTGCTGTAAAACACACTCTCTCTCTCTCTCTCTCTCTCTGCCTCTATCTTTCTCTATGTCTCTCTCTCTCTGCCTACAGGCATTTCATTGTCACTTTCTTTGTTACAGCTCTAACCTTTGTCCCAAGTTGACCCCCTTTAACACACACACAGCATCATGCATGCATTCATACAGCATCACCGTGAACTTTTTGCTTTTGTCCTTACAAGTTCAGATGCTGCGGCTTCTCAAAGCAAACAGTCAAATTTAATTTGCATCATTTCTGAATTGGGACACATTCAGTAGTGTTGACTGACCTATCATGCACAAGGAAGTACCTTGATGTGCTCTTAAGTGTGTTTTAAGTGTTCTATTTTGTTTATGCAAAATAATTTCTGGCACAGTTTTTATCCATAAGAAACCAACACTTATCTAGTACACCAAGCGGGTTATAAAGTGAATATTAAGAAAGAAACCAAGAAATATCTCTGAGAATGAATGGAGCTAGTCTCACTAACGGACAGTGATCCTTCACATTGTTTTTCTCTTTTGACAGCTAGGGGCAGCTTAAGCATCACCAGTCTTTTCAGGCCAAGGCCTTGGCCAAACAGTAAACCTCACAGGGACTTCTGTAGCTGTGACAGCGTCCAGACAAACTGCACACGCAGCAAAACAAATCTCTTAAGTGTAACAATATTAATGGGCCCTCAAAGACTATCTAACATTTGGATGGCATCGGTCCACCTGCCAGATTCTACACTGGAACTTTGTGCTGAAGTTAGGGGCACTTTTGACTTGTGTTTGGATGACCAACAGCTACCTGACTAGTGAATGACTTGTTAAAAAGGAATTGCAAACAATTTGCAAGTTGTAAGTTAATTGATTATTTGGACTATACCAGAGCTGAAATTATTAGTCAATTAATTGATGAAGTGATTGAAAGAAAATTAATCTGCAGCCACTTAAAGATTAATCGTTTTCTTTAAGAAAGTGCCAATATTTGCTGGTTCCAGATTCTCAATTGTAAGGATTTGAGACTTTTCTTTGTCATATATAATAATAAACTAAATAATATCTTTGTGTTTTGGACTTTGGGTTAGATAAACCAGTCTATGTAAATGCATCACATTGAAATTATAATTAGCACTGTTTGCTATTTTCTGACTTTCAGACAAATAAAATCAATTGCTTGAGTCTACAGAATCCACAGATTGATCAATAATGGAAATAATTGTTAGCTGAAGCCCTGGACTAAACAGTGTACTGAATAATCAGATAAAATATTCTGGGAATAATCAATGATTCAAAAATCTTCATGCGATTTCAATCTCTCAGTCATTCTGCAAAACCCACCACTCTGACTGTATGCTGATATTTTTAGCTTTTCCATGGTTTGTCATGGGACAACAAAAGTGTCCTTTGTAGTGTTGTTAGCGTGTGATCTGAACTTGTGGAAAGCTTCAGGGTTTCTGCTGTATGATAGCCATGAGGGAAACTAAAGAGTGTTCCAGTGATCTAACCCATTTAATATCTGACTTGAGCCCTATTGCACAGGACTAGTATTACCAGGGGACCTTGTGTGATTTAGAAATTACTGTGCTTATTGTACTAGTCCTTTAGTCTCCGAAATAGAGCAATTCAAGCCAAAAGCATTACAGTACAGGGACGGACACAACTGACTTTACCTGTCTTTTCATATTACTCATCTTGAAAGGTATGTAATTCCTGATGTACTTGACCTGAGATGCATAGATACTGTGTATACGTAGGTGCTCAGTTTGGATCATATCTATATATAGAAAAGACAATTGGATCATATCTATTTACAGATTAAGCATTGGCATATGGCTAACAGCATTATCATGCCATTCAAAGCACTCAGTGACCACTTGTGCTTTATGGAGAGGACCATTGTCATCATGGAAGACATTGCTCCACTGGAAATAAAATGCATCATGGGATAATCTAAGTAACCACTCAGAATCTTTTTTAATAGTAGACTCTAGTACAGACCGTGTGACTCTAAATGGACTCTGTACAGGATAATAATAATAAAGAAGCAGCACCAAGTGTTTCTCTTTGTATTCTATCCTGTACATAGTGGGTGTAATTTTGTTCTTTCACAAAACTGCAAGCGAGGTTTACTATCTAGTGACGTTGTGTTAAATGCATGTTCACATGTTGTCGAGTTAAGCCGAGCACAGCAAATCACAACCACCGGCACTATTGTCTATGAGCGGCCATATGGTGGGTGTCCTTGCGTGGTAGCTTAAGGGAGCCTTTCTCCCTGAGATGAAACCATTTTGTTCAGTAATGAACCTCCTCTCTCAGTCCTCCGTGTTCATCAGACCCTGCCTCATCAGCCACCTCTGAGATCACACAGGTTCCAGCAGAGGGCTTGGAGCAGGGATGGCAACCCGGACATCCCAGGTAGACCTAAACAATCTCTGTCACGTGGTCTCCCCCTTGTCAAAAAGCCCACCCCTACTTGTCTAGCCCTGCTCCATGCCTCCAGATGTGGCTTAATTTACTGCGACTCGGCTAATTGCTGTAATTAAGGATTAATTACTGTTAATTACCTTCGCATAAACTCATCAACAGTCAAAGAGCGGAGCCTTATGAAATGTGCCATGCACAGGAACACACACCACGGGGACTTGAGGAGGTTTGTGTTACTGGACCTCTTGTTTCATGTCTTGTCCTGGTGTACAGGGAGGGCTTGTAGGGCAACAGTTAGGGCAGGATGCTAACTGTCATGGTCCATCTCCTCCTGGCTCCGAACGCTTCACACGTCACCTCCTCACCAACTGTTGCCGGGGACAGCATCACTATGCTGGCTGTTATTTAATCAGAGGCTGCCATTTATTTGCTGACAAATTTTAATGAAATCTTGGTGAGATTCTCAGCAGTAATTTGTGATATTTGCACTGTGTTTTGATAACATACACACAAAATACTACTAACATTAGCCTCCGTAACTTTGGGTTAAACAGGGGCGTAGCGCAAAATTCTGGGCCCTGTAGAAAGGCATTTTCTATGGGCCCTTCTCCACATCCACAGCTATTCATTCAAGCATCTTTTTGGACCCTCCTCACATCAGGGCCCTGGGTACTCAGTCCTTTTTCCCCCTAGTCCGACGCCCCTGGGGCTGGGTATCAAACCGCAACACTTGTTAAGTGACTGAACTGTGTCCATACAATCTACAAAACTGTCAAGAATAGAACATTTGCATAAAATGCCTTTTCTTAGTCTTGTTAACTTATTCTTTTATCCTCTATGTTGGTGTTGTTATCAAAACCAAAACTCCGAAAATTATGTTGCCACTTGTATCAAGACACTTGAAAGATGTGGCATCATGGTGGCCTATAGGACTCTAAGGCCTGGCAAGTCTTTAATGACGTGTTGTCCCATCATGTCAAAAGAAAAAAGTGTTGATCGCTGTTCCAAACCGCCACACATTAAAGGCAGAGTGAAAAGCTGGCCTTCATACAGACTAAAAGTGACATTGATAGTTGTGTAAATAATAAAAAAGAGGGAAAAGTAGCCAATGGTTGCGTGAAGTGGGTGTGAATGTCAGATTGTCAGTTTCGGGAAAATTACAGAAAGAGTTTCCAGAGCTGTTTCACCATCCGACAAGCAGTTCTGGTGAGGCATACTAGCCCGTCAAGATGCTGACCATAAAGTTACACAAGTTCTCCAATATAATTGTTATTAATTAATTAGTTTGTCTAAGCTCTCTAGAACAAGACTTTTTCTGACTCTTTGTTGGCAGGGTGACATCAACAGAATGTAACAATTTGTAACAATCAGAACTGTTACAAATCCCTAATGAAATGAGAATATCAAATAAAATAATTACTAAGTGTTCAGGTTACAAAAACGTTATAGTTTTGGTTAAATGACTACTTCTCTGAGGTTAATGAACTTTGTTTGTCTATAAAAAAATAAGTTATTAAGGTTATGGAACAATCATGGTCATGCCTAAAAAAACAACTTTGACTTTCTGTTAAAAACCAGAAACAAACAGCAGTCTCCTATTAGAGTATGCTGTTATGTTGGCCCATCCAACCCATCCGGCCTTCTCTGTACACACACTTGGTCGCTCTGTACTAACGTCACTTGATTTTACTCCTTTGCTCCTGTCATAATTACTGTAGCCAACAGAGGGTTTTCTCACTTGAACGTAAACCAATGTTGTTTTGGGGCACTTTCTGAAATGACTCATGCGGTCGCTACTGTTGGGAGGACAGTCTTGTGTGGCAACGTCCCAGGTTTGAATTCAGGCAGCCTTTATTATGAAAAAAAAGAAGCCCTGTAAAAGCTTTAATAAAACTTTCATGTGATTAGGAATTTATACTTTGTATTTTTCTGTACAAGGTCCTCTCTCCATAGATGTCTTTGTCTCTCTGCTCAAAGGCCGACTTTGCAGCTCACTGCTCCACAAGCTCGTGACTTCTTCTGAGTTATTTAGCCAACATGGTTTCCAGTGCTGCCTGGAGCTGTTAGGCTGCATAGGCTGAGCATGAGTTTGACTCAGTCAAGAAGATATATATTTTAATACACCTTAAGAAAGACTGACAGCCAGGGGGCTAATGTATTGCCTATTTTGAATAATGAATATTTTAATGAAGGCTTTTAGATGGGGTGCTCTGCGTTGGTGGCAGGGCGGTTCTCTGAATGGTCTCCTTTGGCGCTGCCTGCCTCATTATCAGGCCAGCCCCTCAGGCCTCAAACTGGCCTGCTTAAGCCTCAGATGATGACAATAATTATCGTTATTAAGAGTAGCTGCAGGGGTAACTTGTTCTGAAAAACACCAAGCTGAGTTCTTGCCTCGCTTGCTGCTGCCACCGCTGCCGCATGAGAAACTACCGATCGCCAGTGGAGAAAGCCAGAGAGCGAAAGAGACAGAGGGAGAGGAGAACGAAAAGGAGGGGATGAGGGGAGCGGCCACCAAATCCGCCTAATGTGACGCCTGTCAGCTCGTCTCCCACCAGCTGTCACCTCCCAAATGCACTGGGGTTCATTTTTTTAATTGACACCTCGCTTTCCTATTCCATTTCTATTTTTCGCCTTTCATTTTCCCTCCACTCTCTTCCCTCCTTGCCTGTACCATCCACATCTCCTCGTCTCAGGCCTGTCCCTCCAGTATTTCTTTGGTGTTTTTTTCCTTATCCTTGGTATCCCCCATCCCCCCCACCCAGTGTTAGATACAAGACCCCAGCTCTGCCCCCTTTCTGCACATGATACTCGGGATGGCTGATACAACATGAAGCTGTTTTTAGAGGTACTTTATGACTATGCCTTGTGTACTGAGGGCGTACAGATTCCCATTATCTGGTGATGGAGAGAACATTTTGGGTCTATGAAAGTTTCCCATGAGTTCAATGTAAACACCACAGATCATATTTAGATTATAACAATAGTTTATTTGTAGGCCTTTCTATAAGCCCAGATTCAATTCAGTAGAAATCACCACATATGGTACAGTAAATTGTATATAATGTCAGTAATGATAGCACTGTAGTTTACCTTTACTTTGTGAGGCAGTATATGAAATATAGCACAATGCTGTGTTTTATGATAATTGCTTTATTGGTTGGGCTGGGTTTTAAATCTAAATACCTTTTTGGTACCAACTGAAATATGTTTGTTGCACAAAGAATTGACAAAATTCTTACTTTAGCCGATTTTAGACTATTTTCTTTAGGCAAAGCCCTTGTTTGGCTGCTTGTGTTTGGTGTGGACAACATTTTTAAGGTGAACACTGACTTTATACATCAACTGTTTGCAGATCTTTGGTACTACTTGCATGCGAATAAAGTTGTTTAAAGCCTTTTGTGGCTCCAGAGGGAGCATGTGATAAGTCTGATAAATTGCTTGACTCAAGTGATGTCACTTGAGTACAGCAGCACACTTGAGTAAAAACAGGTTACAGAGATCTAATTTCCTTCTAAAGCCACACCACCAGATGATTGGGATCTACAGACTTCAAATTTGAAAATCTGGTGATGTGGAGTTGGAAAGACGTGAGACCTCTATAGCATGCTCCTTATATCTATTTAAGGATTAGGCTACATTAGTCGCTGCTAGAATAACACACCCACTTTTCCAAAAGAACTATTGCTGTTCAAGTTACATTGTGGGTAATGTAGGAACCAGGTCTCAGCAAGGAAGAAGGAAGGAATAGGTATGGAATACAAAGATGATCTCTCTGGGTCTGCTGCACCAATTTTGATCCTTTTTGTTTTTAACTGTCCATCTTGAGTTCGACAATATTTCAATAGTGTAATGCTAAATTGGTTGGACCCTCTTTTAAAAGCTTCCCTTTAATTGGCATTAAAGAGAACATCTGGGGCCTTTTCCTTGAGTTTATGGATACGTCACAGATATAGCCTTCAGCTACACAAAATAACATTTTATAATATGTAGATTTCAATTTAGATTACAGCAAATGTTTTCATGTCATGCACTTTATTGTGAGGTAGGATTGGTAATTCTCTAACAATTGTCCTTATTTAGTAAAGCAGATTTAATTCAGTAGAAAATACCACATATACAGTAAATTAGATGTAATATAAGACAATATTAATTTAGTGTTCTAAGTAATGATAATAGCATTGCTTAGCACAGTAGTTTACCTCTGGTGTGTGGGTCAGTGAAATAATGCTCCGTCTTATGAAGACTGCATTACTGGACTTGCATCAAATGCAAATGAGAGCAGGATGCTGAACTCCTTCAAGGAGTAGGGAGGGGAGGATTTGTATTAGTGATACTTGTCATGTCTGCTGTAAATCACGCTGCTTTTTTCAGGTTCCTAGGTTGTTTTTGTTTTGTCTCAGAATGCTGTGTGGCAGGGATGAATGGTGGTGATGTTACATTATCATGTGGCTGTCGCTTTCACTCTTGCTGACTGGTCTGTGACAGGCCCACACACACACACACACACACACACACACACACACACACACACACACACACACACACACACACACACACACACACACACACAACACACACACACACACGGTTGTGTTAGGAGCAGGCCTGAGTTATTAACTGCTGAAACCCTAGATGACGTGTGCCCACACAATCAATACTGAGGACAGCCACTGCCTGACCCTCTCATGGGTCATGTGATGTGGACAAGCGCGAGCAAAAAAAGGACACAGACACACACACACACACACACACACACACATACGCACATGTATAAACACTACAGTGCTGCAGAGTGTATTGCATTACTGTACTGATAGGAAATGGAACCAGTCCAGCGTTTGCTGCTAGCTGCCAGTCAGAGGCAAGAAGGGTAAACTTTCATCATGGCTGTCAGGGACATTGCTGCTGCCTTGTTTGACCGTAAATCTTCCTAATTGTGACAGAATACTTCAACATCATTAATTAAACATGTTTTCATTTAAATAGACTCGCAGGGCGCCAGGCTGGGTGCTCAGGGTCGTCTGCCAATGTGCATAACTGTGTATTTTCCCTCTGTGTGTGCTTACAGTTGTGCACAAAGTGTATGTTTGTGTTGTGTGTTTGCGTGTGTGTATGTGTGTGCACCTTGATTCCTACTGAATGAGTGGGTGGCTTAATCGTCATGTTTATTTACACTCCTGTTGTCTGCAAACAGCAGGCAGTGTGGCGATGGGTATGAGCCAGCCCTTAAGGAAGTAACAGCAGAAATTAATTTAGTCAATAACCAAAACAAAGGCTTATTCTTAGAATTCCATTCATTATTCAGGAAACGGCTCGGAATTGTTTATGATACGTATTCATTTTTTATGCCTTGGCTTTTTTGGGTTTAGTGCCCCACATCTCAGGGAAGGAATTATACAAGAGCCTTCACAAAGAGAGGAGGAAGGAGGGAGGGAGGTAGGAAGCGACAGAGAGGGGGAATTGTGTCCTCCCATTGTTCAATTAAGTCTGTCAGTAATGATCAAGAAGAGATGATGGCCATCTTCCTTTTATAGATACTAATCTGTTACTGTCCATGGAATAAGGGAATCGCTGAGCAGTATGGACTCCATGCCTTTGTTGTTAACAGACTAGAATGTGTGTATAAAAAGTAGAGCCAGACCGAAATATTGGCGGGCCGATATTATTGGCCAATATTAGGCATTTCACGAACTATTGGTATCTGCATTTATAATGTCCAATATAAAAAATATTTATTCATCAGAAATATAAAATAAAAACGGATGGTCAACCATGTTATGAGTGTTGCCGTTGCATAGTTTGTCCACCAGCGGCCATTCTACAACGTTCCTGTTGGCAACGCTCTGATTTTTTTAATCAGATCCTTGTTTGATCAAACATCTTTGAGTTTCATATCTTAAGTTTGTATTTTCATACATTTCATACAGAACTTTAATATATTTGATGTTCCTCTAGTCTAAAGTTAAAGGTGGCGTACAATGATGCATTTAGAATCTTGATGAAGCGTCCAAGATGGACCAGTGCTAGCCATCTGTGTGTGACCTGTAATGTTCCCACCTTCCATGCTGTGCTGAGGAAGTTTATGTACAGATTTATATGTCGATTAACTGAGTCAAATAATATGATTTTAAATGCTATAATTAATCCTGCACTTAGTGATACCAGATATATGTCAAAACTATGGAATCATTGGAACATGCACCTGTACTTGTTTTAATTATTGAGCATTGCAATTGGTAAATATTGAGCATTGCAATTGGTAAATTTGCATGTATGTGTGTTTCTTGTGTGATGTTGTTGGGGATCCGTTTGTCTATATAAATTTATGTCTCTGTCTGGTCTGGACCCCTTTAGTATTGTATTGTTTTTAAGTCATCTGGACCTTGAGTCTGTAAATAAAGAAATATATATATATAATATCATATTATTTTAGTGAGAACTCATAAATAACTACAAATAACTACTTTTAAAATTTATATATATATATATATATATATATATATATATATATATATATATTGGCCAACAAATATCACAATATCAGATTTTTAGATTACCAACTATTTGTATCGTATCAGCCTTAAAAATCCTTTAACAGTTGTGCTCTAATAAAAAGTGTTATATCAAGAGTCAGTGTTGGGAGCGTGCGATGTATTGTAATAAAGGGCCCTTCTCTCTGTCAGGTGATTATCGTAATGCATGGTCCATGGTTGCAGAGTTCACAACAAGCACTCTGACTGGCATTGAGGTCTAATCGATTTCATTGCTATTACTAAACAGAAATAAATAAAGCTGATAGCTGTGGTTAGGGTAATTATGCCACAGCACAGTGAATTGTTTGATTTTCTTTATTAATTGTATTTATATAATCCATTTCATGCTTTTAGTTGTGCACTCAGGGACTTGGAGGGAATTAATAAATCACTCTTAGGCTCATTAGATTCCCTCTCTGGTTGGGATGTGCCACTATTTTGTCAGAATTAAATTGGCGAGTGTTAAAATTTCCCGCTGGTGTGATTCACATGAAAAATGTCCACATATTCATCTACCAGCACATGAGCACATGCGCCACAGACACAAAGACACACACGCACACACACACACACACACGCACACACACACACACACCCGTCTGTTCCCCATTTGAACTTCTGACCTTTTCCAGCCGTCTGATAGCCATTGACATTTGCCTCTTGAGCGGAGCTTGCTCACGTGTTGGAGCTGATGGGAATGGATGATGTTATTGCTGGAGGAGGAAAGGAGAGGGAAGAAAGGGGAGGTTGAAAAGAGGAGGACCAGGGAAGACAAGCTCCCAATGCGGCCCCAGGAATCCATCTGGACCCCCTGCGCATTGGAAAGGTCACAGGGCGACTCAACCTTACATCCTCATTACAAAAAAGCCATCGCTGTGACTGTGGGCTACAATATGGCTTTACTGCTCTGTCACACAACCTGTCATTTACCCTCACTGTCTACAGTCATCATGGAAGAGACATACAGGGGTGTAGTATTTGGTTGTCCTCCTGAAACATTTTGATAGATGCGTGGATTAAACTGTGTATCAAAAATGTTGTGACAGCGTGAGCTTTGTCTTTGTCCTTGAAGACAGTGGATGGAATAGAGGGCTGCACCTGGTCGGCTGTTTTCAGCGCCTCGGAGAAAAGCAGGACACTGCTGCTTTACCAAGGGAGCCTTCTGGTGGCAGAAAAAGGCAGGGCAGTGCAGCTGATCTCTAAAGAACAATTCCTGCTGAAACACCTGTCTTTTTGTATTCTAGAATACAGTTACAATAGCATTATTCAAATTGTTTTGAGCCTGTGTCACATTTTTCTTTTCTTTTTTTGTTAGAATATATGGTTGTGGATGAGTGCAAGACTGCATTTGTGTACATTACATGTGTACGTTGTTTGTGCATATCTGTCTCAGCAGTCATGTGTTTGTTTTGTTAGTACTTTACTCTCCACACCATGGGAGCTGAGTGTCAGTTGAGAGCTGAGTGCCTGTAGGTGTGTGAATACATGCAGGTTCAACCTCCCCAGACAAGTGTTTAAACAAACGTCAGTGTCAGTTGTGAACGCATCTTTAAGTCCTGCTAATTAAAGATTGCAGCACTATGAACACTGCACTGGTGTTCCAGGTGTTAGAATGGTAATTTAGGGGTGACCAGATAGCTCATGCAGACCTTTGCAGCATGTCATTCCCGCATAAAATAATCTTACAATCTCTGCACATCCAGTTTGAAGTTGAGATGAGAATTTTTTTTTCTCAATATTAATGTCAGAGTGGTAAAATAATTGCCTTTAATGATCGAAAATAAAATGAAAATTCTGAACCTTTTATCTTTAAAGTCTTTACTTTTTCCATAAAATATATAGTAGTAGTAGTAGTAGTAGTAGTAGTAGTAGTAGTAGTAGTAGTAGTCAATTTGCATATCTTCATCTGATGTTGGAATCATTTCATTTAGCTCAAATTCTGTGATCTGCTTAATTGATTTTTTTTTAGCTAGGTGTCTTTGCTTTAATATACCATGTATAATATGTGTTATTTCTTTGTTTTTTTGTGTTTAGATAGCATCTGACAAGATAATAAAGCAGAAATCAGCAAGAAACTTACCCTAGCCAGAGCATAAGGACAGCAAAAAATTTAATTTTTTAAATAAGTAAGACTCAGTGTAATGATAGTTTTATGGTCCTGCCTAGCTGCCAGCCTCTGCGAGGCTTCAGGGTTTTAGGGTACAGGCTTAAACTATTAAATCGATGGCCATATATTTCAGAGTTCATTTGGTAGGCTGGAGTTAAGACTCTTTCTCAGTCCTTATTCTTTTACCTTGCTACTCATTTTGAACATCCATGTAAATAGGACTCTTAAGTGTTATTGTCTTCATGTCATCTTCTCCTGTCCTCCACAGTGCTCAGTATCCGTGGCGCCCAGGAGGAAGAGCCCCCAGATCCTCAGCTGATGCGACTGGACAACATGCTGCTGGCGGAGGGCGTGGCCGGGCCGGAAAAAGGTGGCGGGTCGGCAGCTGCTGCAGCCGCTGCAGCAGCCACTGGCGGTATCGGTGCTGACAACTCAGCAGAACACTCCGACTACCGTGCCAAGCTGTCTCAGATCCGACAAATTTACCACACAGAGCTGGAGAAATATGAACAGGTGGGCGGAAGAGTATTTTCTCAGCTGCTATTTTTTTTGCTGCTATTTAGCTTCTTGTAACCCATATTCATATTGTCATTCAAGTGTTTTATCAGTAAATACAACAGTGCAATGGTGGGATTCCCATGTGCCACACGTTAGACTTCTTTCACCTGCTAAGCCTTAATTTAATCCCCCGTAATAGGATGCCCCAGTGCATACTTGGGGAAATCCTTTGTTGTACCTCAGTGTTTTGACTCCACCTTTTTTTTTAGCACTATTTTTTTTTCATTGTTTCATGACAGAAAGTTCATATCAATGTTCTCTCTTCTTCCAAAATCCTTCCACTACTCAGGTGGCGACTATAGGATGTGTTGTAATTTTAAATTTCTCTTTCTGTTTAAATGTGCAACTACTGAAAAAGTTGGACATCGTCCCGACTGGTGGTGGATATGGACAGAGGCAAAACTTTAAAAAAAATGTCAGTGATTTTAATCTTTATAATATGTTACATTGTTGACGTGCACAAATATGTGGCTTGACATAATTCAATTGCAAACATGTTACTGTCTTCTCGATGGGGACAAAGGATGTAGTGGTGAAAACATTGCACAGATTCACGCCACTTCCAGGGGCAATGTTCGTATAGCTTTCCTGACTTCTCCCTGCAGAGAGGAGCAAGCAAAAAGAACATTTTCTTTCCTGGGATAACAAAACTGAAATGCAATAAAAAAATAACAAGGAATTGAAACTTTTTGTATGAGTTAACATGTTCTCCCTCAAGTTCCTGTGTTTCCTTATATAGTGGAAAAAAACATGCTGCAGTTATAAATTGAAGACTCTAAATTGCCCAGAGTTAAACATGTGAGTGAATACTGTGTTGTGTCCAATTCTTTTTCTTTGTCCTTTGTCCAATGCATGGTGGAAAAAGCTGTGAACCTAAACAGGAATAAGTTGGAATAAATAATGGATGGGACATTTTCCTGAGAATGGTTTAACTAAGTTAAATGCTAAAAAATCAGCTCTCCCAGGCCAAGTCATGACAAGCCAAGCTTTCAAAGATGTTATCTTCAGCAGGCAAGCATCCATTATATTAGTCACACACCAGCTCTTTTCCAAAGACTGTAACATCTTGTCATTCCCTCGGAGTCAAAGCGTCCTGGGTTTGTCATCTTCTCCGAGTAAGGCTAGTCATCGCTAACTGTCACAGTCAATACACACCTGAGCATTTTTGTGTCACCACGCTACGTACACCTCGTGCGAGTATGAGTGAGTAGTGTCTGCCGTGTGTGTGCAAGCAGAACGGCTGCTCGTGCATCACTTTGACTGACGTAACCCTGGTGTTGACAAGCAACAGACACCTTGACTCTGAATGCAGTCATATCCAGTGACTGATTCAGACAGAGAGAGAACAAGGTAGACTGAAAGATGGAGTGAAAAGAGAGGGAGACAGTTTAAACCTCTTGAACATTAACAGGACTGAAAGCCTGCTGTCATTTTAGATTTCTCTTCACTTGTCACATTTTCTCTTCCAGAGAAGAGAAGTCTTTTTAATATTCAGAGCACTGCGAGTCTCGCTGCCTCCACCGTATGACTCCACTGCTACATTTGTTTGCCGTAAAACATCACACTGTGTCTGCTGCTTTAATTTAGACTATTCTTATTACCTATAACGCTGCTGCTGTTGTACTGTCAGAAGTGCTTCTGCAAAGCCAAGGCCTACCAGTAAAGGTGCAGCCTCTCCAGAATCCAATTTCACCCTTTTGTTCTGTGTGAAGCTGTTGAGCCTCCATGATAGTTCTTCTTTTTATGAATCCTGTCTGTCTGTGCATCCAGGCGTGCAATGAGTTCACCACCCATGTTATGAACCTGCTGAGGGAGCAGTCTCGCACACGACCCATCTCGCCCAAAGAGATCGAGCGCATGGTCAGCATCATCCACCGCAAGTTCAGCTCCATCCAGATGCAGCTGAAACAGAGCACCTGCGAGGCTGTGATGATCCTGCGCTCGCGCTTCCTCGATGCCAGGTCTGTGTGTGTCCATTTGGGGCGACAAAATCTTTTCAAAACGTTCCTTTAGTTCTCATACTCAGATGTTTTTTTGACTTTTCTTTGCTTTTTTTTTATTTGTGTTGCCATTTGTCAGACAGATTCTGTTACCTGGATTTGTTTTGCTATCCCTTGGTTCTTTTTTCTTAATGAGTTTTAACTAGCTTTTATTATTAAAGATTTAGCACTGTTCAGATAAACTAAACTATCCTTTGATATTTATACCATTGATCAACGGATCAAAAAAGTATTTCTGATTCTGACTCTGATTCTGATTTAAATGAAGAATGATTGTATTTGTTTGACAAGTTTTATTTTATTTTTGATAAATTTCTACTCTTTTTCCTTTTGCCGGCTGTCCAGACGAAAGAGGAGGAACTTCAACAAAACAGGCGACAGAGATCCTAAACGAGTACTTCTACTCCCACCTCAGTAACCCCTATCCCAGCGAGGAGGCCAAAGAAGAGCTGGCTAAGAAATGCAGCATCACACAGTCTCACAGGTAACCAGATTGAGCCTCTACTTAGTTTGTGAGGTCAATCGTTGGTGCCCTTCAAGCAAGGCTTGGCGAGATTTGAGAATTTACTTTGATTGGAGTCAATTAGTAAAACACAAATCAATGCTATTAGCTGAGTGTTACAAGAAATGTAATCTTGCCATTATTTGGGGTTATAATGACCTTCAAGGTTAACGATGCTGGGGTTTGGTCAGTTGAGGCTAAGTGTTTTTAACAATGGACAGGTAGATTGATACTAAATACAATGACTAAAGGAAATCACAATTTATAATCATTTCATACCAAACATTTGTGTACGCTTTAATTGCCAACTATGGCCGTTTCTTTGCATGTATTTTATGAATGGAACTTTTTCAATTAATCCTTCTTTTTGCATGCTCAGCTTTGGTTCTGTCCAAGCAGTAGTTTATGTGTGTGTGTGTGTGTGTGTGTGTGTATACTGCATACATATACTATACTATAATATTTCGCCATAGATCTTATGTACTTTATTATTTTAAAAAACAGTGAAAAAACAATTTTCAAGTTAGTGTTGCGTTTTACATTTTGAAGGAGCCAGATTTACCAAGGCAACGATGATCAGCAATGTGTAGTGTAAGTCCAATTATGTCATAGCAGCCATGAGAGCTGGTGCTAAAAGGTGGTCTGCTTCTGGTGCAGGAAGCATAATCCATGCCTAGGTATTGAGTATTAATATTCACACTGCAATTAATGTTACCAATTTATATTGCTTTGACTTGCATTGGTTGTTTGCATAGATATCCGCTAAATGTGTTTAACTCAGCGACTGCATCTTGTCATTGCTATTTTGTCAGGTATCAAACTGGTTTGGGAACAAGAGAATCCGATACAAGAAAAACATCGGCAAGTTCCAAGAAGAGCCAATATGTACGCAGCACGGACCGCAGTCAGTGCAACCAGTGTGTCTGCTCACGGCAGCCAGGCAAACTCCCATCAACTCCCAATTCAGCAGGTGAGTTCTGAATAAGAATCACTGGTGCTTTTTAATGCAGACTAACAGAAGGCCCCTCTTCTCCTTAACTAACCCAGTAAAATAATGTGGCATTCTCGCTCTTCTCGTTCCATTTTTTCCTCTTTCTTCTGGGCTTTAGCCCTCTGCCTCTCTCACTCATTTTCTCTCTCTCACTCCCTCCGTCTCGGTTATTGACCTCTTGGTCTTGTGGACGTTAATTTATCCTGCCTCTTGTCCGGTTGACCCTGTGCATGCCATTAAGCTGCTCAGAGGGCAAGCTGAGTCTTTTGTCATATAGAGACTTCGCAACTGTATTGGATTAGGACCGGGTGTTGAAATCAAGTTACGCGATGGTCTCTTTACATCTGGGGAGCTGGGCTCCATTAAAGGACGAAGACAATTCTTTGGGTCTTCCTGCAAATCAATTATTACTTCCTTAATGAAACACTAGCATCATGGACATTTACCAACAATATAATCCATAAGGCTTGTTTTAACTGGACTTAAGCAGTTTTATGATGATTATCTGTCTCATGGTTTTTGCTAGTTGATTTTTCCTTGTAAATTAAGGTTCAGTGATATTTCAATTTGCACATACTGCATCTGTAGCATGCATGTTTGTAGACAAAGCCTTTTTCATGAGGCCGGCTGCCCTCCCAAACTAACCCACTTAATGCACTTTTGCTTATGCATGATCCTTTTAACTCCTGTTCCTGTATCTCTCTTCTTCCCTGTTACCTTTTTTCTCTCTCTTCTCTTTTCTTTGTCCTACTCTCTTGTTCCCTTTCTTCTTCTCTGCTCTGCTCTATGTATTCTCAGGTTCTGCTGGCTCTTTTAACATGTCAAACTCCGAGACTTGTTCATGAGTGTGCAGTCCCTCAATGGGACTCGTACCAAGGGGGGCAGGTTGGGGCCAACATACAATCCCAGGTAGGCGCCTCTCCAAGCTTAGAGAACAAAAGCTGACAAACTCTTGAGATTGCATATAAAATATCCAGTCTGAAAATGCAGATGACCACAGTGACCTGACCTACACAGTGAAACAAGGTTACACTTAGCCCGAAGCTTTACGTTAATAGCAGAAGCCATTGTCAACCCACAGTTGAGTAGACGACTGCAGACAGTTTTGGAAACGTGCAACACTCATCAGTGCTCCTGACAAGAGTTCACATATAGCCACTGGTGTACTTGAGCTCCCTGACCTTGCCCCAGTGGACAGCGATGACCAGCACAGTCTTCCTGAGTGTTACAACTCTCACCGTAGATTAAGGACTCACAACCCGTGGTGATATTCTCCTTTGGTTTTAGTGCTTTTGGCATCATTTCTCTATCCCTCCTCCCCCCTTTTCTATTCAGATCAGCTCTCCAATGCTTAAGGTGTTCATGAATATGCAAAACTGGCAGCCCTTAAAGAGCTAAAGAGGTCTTCAGGGTTGGCCTTTTAATTATTGAAACTCATGTTCCTTTAAAAGGTTTTTGTTGAAAAAGTCAGAATAGCTTTGCTCTTAGGCTGTACAATTAAAAGAAAGCAGAGAAGAGAAAGTACAACTTTGACCTGCTGAGGAGAGTAGTTTTATTTGTTGTCAAATCCATATGGCAGGTGTTTTTCATGCATAACTCGACAGGCTGCTTTGCCAAAGCTACAAATCAGCCTCCAGTGAATCTGGGAAGAACATGGAAATGGCGGTCTTACAAAAATAAACTTTATAACAAAAGGATGTAATATACACAGTAACACCATATTTTTATTGGCAGTAAACACGTTTCAATATGAAGATCAATCAGAGCATTTGTGTCATCAAAAAGCCTCTAGTCTGCATATACAGTGTGTATAATGTCAGTAGTGCGCAGCTACATGTAGAAAAAGTATTTTTTAAATCTGGTTTTGATGTATTAATTTACACAACTACGAATGCATTAATATTAGTTACTTCTTGTCATTATTCTTGTTTTTTCGTCCTTTTGCAACTTCTGTTATCAAGCTTGTAATAGCAGCCAAATTGTTCAGATTCTCTGTTTGTAACCTTTTCCTGTTTGATACCCTTTTACTATCAACTGACCTTTCCTTGTGCACGGCTGTCTTTGTTATCCAGAGCTTTTGTCTGACCAGGCCTTTTGTCTGTGTGTCCCCCTGTTCCAGGTGGATACCCTTCGCCATGTATCACCCGGACCGTAGGATACAGTGACAGCCTCGCAGCCAGCCAGATGTACAGTCCACAGGGCATCAACGTAAGACCTGTAAACATCTCCTTATGTCCATTTTC